>NC_068398.1:36027792-36245292 GCF_023724105.1 Carassius gibelio | reverse complement strand
TGTGCGCCTCGAGCTACGTTTCATGTACATGTATGAAAATCGGTATACACATGTAACTCTCCAATACCTACAAAAAAGTCTCTTGGAGCAAAATCCGAAACCCAACAGGAAGTCGGTTATTACTAATATTATGAGCAAATTTTGTGTCATTTTTGTCATTTCCATGCGTTGTATTTTAACGAACTCCTCCTAGAGATTCATTCAGATCAACACCAAATTTGGTATGCCTAATCTGAAGGCCTTTGCGATGTTAAATTGCGAAGCTTTTGAGTTTTCGTTAATGGGTGTGTCCGTGGCGGCCTGGCGAATTTCGATGATTCGCCATGAAACAGGAAGTTGCTATAACTCAGACATACAATGACCAATCTGCCCCAAACTTCACATGTTTGATGAGTCTCCTAACATGAACAGATTGACATGCCCATATTCAGTTATAGTCATAGCGCCACCTATTGGCAACAGGAAGTGACATATTTTACACTGCGATGAACTACTCCTAAAAATTTTATGACATCAATTTTTTTTTGTGGTCAGTCTAATCTAAAGGCCTGTGCAATGTTAAATTGTGAAGATCTTGAGTTTTCGTTAAAAGGCGTGTCCATGGCGCCGTCACGAAGTTCGATGTCTCGCCTTGGGAATAAAAGATGTTATAACTCAGGCATAAAATGTCTGATCTTCCCCAAACTTCACATGTGTGATAAGAGTCCTGGCCTGAACACATCTGAAGGCCAAAATTCCATCAGTAGTGGCAAAATGGCTCGATAGCGCCACCTATACACTTTCAACAGAGTGCGCCTCGAGCTATGTTTCACGTACATGTACAAAAATCGGTATACACATGTAACACACCAATACCTACAAAAAAGTCTCTTGGTACGAAATCCGAATCCCAACAGGAAGTCGGTTATTTAGAATTTTCTCTGCAAAATTGGCGTTGTTTTTGCCATTTTCAGGGGTTGTACTTTAACGAACTCCTCCTAGAGATTTATTCAGATCAACACCAAACCTGGTCAGTGTAATCTTAAGCCCTTTGCGATGTTAAATTGCGAAGATCTTTAGATTTCGTTAAAGGGCGTGTCCATGGTGGCCTGACAAATTTCGATGTTTCGCCATGAAAAAGGAAGTTGCTTTAACTCAGACATACAATGTCCAATCTGCCCCAAACTTCACATGTTAGATAAAACGTCTGCCCTTGACAGATCTACATGCCCACATTCAGTTATAGTCATAGCGCCACCTATTGGCAACAGGAAGTGACATGTTTTACGCTGCGAAAAACTACTCCTATAATTTTTTTGAGATTAACATATATTTTGTGGTCAATCTAATCTAAAGGCCTGTGCAATGTTAACTTTTGGAGATCTTGAGTTTTTGTTAAAGGGCGTTTCCATGGCGCCATGACAAAATTTGATGTCTTGCCACAGCAAGAGAAGTTGTTGTAACTCAAGCATAAAATGTTCAATCTTCCCCAAACTTCAAATGTTTGATAAGAGTCCTGGCCTGAACACATCTGAAGGCCAATATTCCATTATAATGATAGCGCCACCTGCTGGCAACGGTAAGATTGGCACATATGTGGGATATACTTTGATATATTCCACTTATATTAAGGACATTAAATGCATATTTCTCAACGTTCACCTTTTTACTAAAGCAACACGATGGCGGTGAGCCCGGGTGCGAGGGCCCGTTCATCGCTGCTTGCAGCTTTAATTATTAGGGCTCAAGCCTGGAGGGCGAGAGCCCTATTGTTTTCCTTAGGATTATTTGTTATTATTATTATTATTATTATTATTATTTATTATTATTATTTTTCTTCAAGGTTTCGGGGGCTTTTGGGGCCCTTAACATGCTTAAAAAGTCTTGAAAATTGGCACACACATTGGAACCTGCGGCCATTAGGGCCGGGCAGAGACTGATACACGGGCGTGGCACAGGGGCTCTACAGCGCCCCCTGGAATATGGAGGGCCATATATCATACATACTTGCACGTAGACGTACGAAACTCGGTACACATATAGAACTCATCAATACAAACAACTTTCGTATTGCATATCATAGGCTCCGCCCAACAGGAAGTTGGCTATTTGGGGTTTATTATTCATATTTGTCGTCAAAGTTGTGGGGGCTTTTGGAGTCCTTAACATACTCAAAAACTCTTGAAAGTTTGCGCACAATTTGGAATCTGTGGCCTTTAGGAGCCTGCAGAGGCTGGGACACGGGCGTGGCACAGGGGCTCTACAGCGCCCCCTGGAACACAGTCATAAATGTTGATGTATAGCTCACACATACTTGCACGTATTAATATGAAACTCAGTACACATATAGATCTCATCGTGCCGAACAACTTGCGTATTGCATGTCATAGGCTCCGCCCAACAGGAAGTCAGCTATTTAGAGTTATGTAAAAAGCGCATGCTCTGGAATTTGAAATACTTGTCATAGGTTTTTTACTTGATTGCCGCCAAACTCGGTCAACATGATCTCAAGACACTGGGGATGAAAAATTGCCAGGGGATTTTTGATATCTCAAACGGTTTGCTCGTGGCGAGGCGTTGAAATTATGGCGAGAAATGAGAAACAGGAAGTGTCTAATACCATCCACATACATTTCCTGATTTTAATCAAACTTCATCAGATTATTCTTTGTATGATGTCGATCGCATATATGTGACTATTAGGAGTCAAAGTTATAGCGCCACCAACTGGCAGCAGGAAGTGTGTCATTTTCAAAATGCTTTGTATTCAGCATCTTATTTTTACTCGATTTGCTTCAAACTTCATCAGAATAATGTTAAAACACAGCCTATATTAATCTGCTAGGGGGATATTGATATCTAAAAATATTGTTGCCGTGGCAACATGTCAAACTTGAATACTTCTCAGGTGATTTTAAGGCATATAACATACTTAGAATTTCATGAAATTCAGATCACATATCAGTATTTATGATAACTAGACACTGGCAAAAGTTCATAAGAGGGCGTGGAAGAGGCACTCTATAGCGCCACCTTTTGTCAAAAGTGGGGGGGTTAGTTTTAGCTACAGATACCAAACTCGGTACAAAAATTGTTCTTATCAAGACGGACAACTTTCTAATTCACAGTCATCAGCTACGATCAACAGGAAGTCAGCTATTTTGATTTGAATGTGGATTTTTTTTTACATTTAGCTGTGAATTAATGCATACTGCTCAGAGGAGAGTAACACTATACACACCAAACTTTGTCTACATGATGCCAAAACATTTTAAACAACTTAAATTGCCAAAGGATTTTGGTTAGCTTGAACGGTTTTGTCGTGGAGATTTTTTTAAATGACAGTAAAAATGGAATTATTAATTGTCCTGCATTTTTAAATTCCAAACACTTCAAAACCTTTTTTCATACAGAAAAAAAGTCATTCTGAGTAAATATGGATAGTTTCACGACTTTACAACACTGTATGGATAACAGAAAATTAAAAAACTGTCAGACATCTCATCTCACTCTGTCCCTCTGTTTGAGTATTATGTGCTTAGACTTACATTGTCTGAGAGAAAATGCGCCCCTACAGGTGCAATTCCTGAAAGGGAAATTCGACTGAAAGGGAGGAGACTCTCTTTTAGTTTCATTTTTAAATCGGTTAAAATACAAATAAATACTTAGATTTAATTCACACTGACAAGCTAAACCAACATATATGATTATTACCAGGTCAGGGCTCATTAATAATTGATGTGTGGTCAGTGATACGTGAGAAACACGAGAGATGAATCACGCTCTGAGCAGGAGCGTGTGGAATGATGAGCTCAGAAAAAACGAGTTTATTCTTGTTGTATAGCTTTTAAAATTAAAATATTAAAGCGATATTACACAATTCACCAATTAGAACACACCAGGAGCTACATTCAGATGTTTTTGAACTGTTTGTGTGAAAATGAAATATTCGCGGCTGCCTATCTGAAATCACTGCTCCGATCAGCGCACACAGTGTCACAAGTTCAAAACAAACGAATTTATTCTTGTTTAAGAGCTTTTTCAAATAAAATATTGTCATAAATGCACACAATACACCCATTATAACACAACACGTCCTAAATGCAGGTGTTTGTGACCCGTTTAAGTGTGCAAGACTATTTGAAAGCCCGACTGGCAGAATAACATGTATCTCTCGAGCTGCAGGATTCTGCCTTTCGTCGTAAGAACGAACACATCACGGACAAGATTATTTCAAAATACATAATAGCTTGGCGAATATAAACGAAAACAGCCACGTAGACATAAACTGTTGAGAAATAAATCTGAAGTGGATCTACTGGATTTGAATATTAAGTGACCGCATATACCAGCTGCTTCTGTCTTCAATTTTAATCTACATATAAAAAAGGAAACTCATTCATCTTGGCGGCTTTTTTAATGTGTGTACGTATTTATTTATTATTTTGCTCTAACAAGAATTAATCTATATTTAATTAAATCAATTACATTTTATTTTACATTTGATTTGTCCATTTCTGCATCTAAACGCCTAAAAACCTAAAACATGCTCTATTATACTATTGTTAGCAATTTCTTTATCGTCCAATTTATCTGGTGTACACACTTTTATTTTCATAATAAACTTGTTTCTTAGATTATACACAGTTACAGTGGTCTATAATAAATATTAACAGGTTTTATTCAAGCTGTTTAGAATGATTGCAGTAGGCTAATTTGTTTTTTATGTAAATCCCAAAAAATAAATTAAATAAATAAAAAACATTGGAAAACAATAACTGTTGTACTTTTTTATACATTTTGTATAATTTCATAGTTTATGCATTATAGTTATAAAAACAAATAAATTTAGCCACTCACATAGAAATCTTAGGCCTTATCCTTTTCTGACAGTTTTAGGTTTTTTTTAAAAATCCTAAAAAACCTTATTTGTGCTGCAGATAATAATTTCAAACTCATTTGATACTGACCTCTGACATCCTGTGACATGATATTTATTTGAATTTACATAATCTCATGGATGTAACCGTAAATCTGTTCAGCTCACAGATCAAGACTAAGCTGTAATGCAAGCAGAACTTTCACAAATGCTTGTAGGTCAATAAAATCATTACAAAACACTTACAAATCATTTAAGGATTTGATAACACTGTAAAATAATGTCTAATTTGTTAAGATTAGCAAATGCATTGATAACACTTTATAATAACTGCACTCATTAGTAAATAGTCAGTTCATGCTTTATAAAGCCTTGTCCCAATATTAATAGTCATTAGTAAGCAGTTTATAAATACAGCTATAAATAGCTTGTTCTTGGTTTTATAAGCACATTTATTAAAAAGGAGAGTAAAGGGTCAGTTATCTTCCTATGAAAAATAAAAAAATTAAAATAAACAAACAACAACACAGATTGATACAGAACTCAGAAATGTTATTGTGGATTTATGATAAACTCAGCCTGTAAATGAATTCATTCTCCTCCAAGAAGACACAAGTAGTTCACACCAAACTGTTTTAACATGAAGCCATATACTGAAGATGTTAAATTGCGAATGGGTTTAGGATACCTTAAATGGTGTGGCCATAGCGATTTATTAAAGTAACATAAAAAAATACAATAGTTATTTTACTATATCTTTAAAATTTTTAATTACAACTCTTCATAATTTTTTATATACGTAGAAGTCATCATTTGAAGGAAGCACAGTAAGTTTCATAGCTTTATCATTTTCAAGAGCCAGCATAAAATTAAAACTATCAAAACATATAAATCAAGCTTGCAATTCTTAGTACCAATAATGGCCACCAGATGGTGCTATAGGATTACTTTTAAATAATTATTGTAGAAACAAGTATGATTTAAATCATTTATAGAAATCTTTCAAAGAAAAATAATATGTATTTTATGTATTTTACTGATAAAATAACCCTCACATAATTAGAATAACAAGCTGAAGTATTGTGAACTGTATATTAAGAATAGTTCTTTATAGGCTTTATGGACAGATACGTTTTGAGTGACTCTTGAAGGATCAGCACCACATCCTCTTTTACCACTGTTTAAAGAATTTATCTTACAGAACAGGTGCGAATTAATTTTGAATAGCTTGAATGGTTTTGTCATGGTGATTTTTTGAAATAACAGTAAAAAAGTAACCAGTAAATGTCTTTTATTTTTTTTAAGTGCAGCTTCTAAACACTTAAAAAAATATACACATAGAAGTCATGCTGAGGAAATATGCATAGTTTCATGACTATACAACACTATATGGATGATAGAAAATTAAAAAACTATCATACATCTGATGTCACTCTGTCCCTCTGTCACTGTGGGTAATGTGTGTGTGTGTGTGTGTGTGTGTGTGTGTGTGTGTGTTAAGTGAATTAGGTGTGAAACTATCAGGGAGCATTTAGTCTCCAGTGCCAACATTTTACAGAACTGCCACTTTCCTGGAGTCTCAGAATTACAATGTGTCAGGTTCTGAGAGATCTAAGATTCCAAAAAATGATTTAATTAGAATACCATGAAGTATTGTGAAATACTATATATTAAGACTTTATATATAGGCTTTATGAACAGATTAGAGTGACTCGTGAAGGACCAGCACCACCTCCTCTTGTCCGATGGTTTGAGGAATATATTTTCCTGAATCCGGAATTAAGATTTAGGAGCTCATTTTTATTCCACCTCCTTTCCTGAAAGTCTGTCTTGCAGAATTGACTAAAAATTAATCTTCACATTAATTCCTAATTATTTTGCAATTCTTTTTGTCAGTTCTTCTTAACCTGTTTTTTTCTTCTTCTTTTCTGACCTCATGACCCTGTCAGCATTTTTGTAAAATGGTCAAGTCTTAATTTATCCATTTCTGTATTGCATTTGTGTTTGATATTTCTCATGGGTATTTCATAATTTTCGACTTTGAGTTAAAACAGTTTGAGTTAAAACTCTTTTTTAGCGCATTTCATCTGTAAAAGAAAACATGCCTAATAATTCTGCACACATGAATATAAGGAGTTTTTCTCTTCCAGCTTTCCTGGAATATTGTATAGCACTCATAAATGATTAAATAAAAAATAATGGTAGTTATTAAGATTGATATGGTTTGGAATTGGTAAAATGTGCTTGGAAAAAAATCACAATAAAACAATGTTTTAATGTTTAAGTTTGGAATATTAACTGACATGAATGAATTCTATATAAATATTATTCATGTTAACATAATGTTTATAAATGAAATCTTATTGTAAAGTGTTACTAAAGTTACATATATATATATATATATATATATATATATATATATATATATATATATATATATATATATATATATATATATAGTTCTGTGAATGTGATTTTAAAGTCTAGATGATTCGGATTAACCCTTTAACTGCCATATCCCTTAAAACTTCACTGCCAGAGGGATATTGTGAATGCATGTGCCCGCTGGGCACAGTTTACCTGATGCCACCGGGGTGGCGATGGCATTGGTGGCTTGAGCCCGCCATCGCTGCTTGCAGCTATATTTATTATTATTCTTCTTCTCTAAGATGAATCGCATTTTTGAGGGCCTAAACATGCTCGAAAAGTCATGAAACTTTGCACACACCTCAGAACTGGCGAAAATTTACGTCTGATATGGGTTTCAGAAGTGGGTGTGGCAAAATGGCTCAACAGCGCCACCTATACACGTTCAACGGTGTGCGCCTCGAGCTACGTTTCATGTACATGTATGAAAATCGGTATACACATGTAACTCTCCAATACCTACAAAAAAGTCTCTTGGAGCAAAATCCGAAACCAGACAGGAAGTCAGTTATTTCTAATATTATGAGCAAATTTTGTGTCATTTTTGTCATTTCCATGCGTTGTATTTTAACGAACTCCTCCTAGAGATTAATTCAGATCAACACCAAATTTGGTATGCCTAATCTAAAGGCCTTTGCGATGTTAAATTGCGAAGCTTTTGAGTTTTCGTTGAAGGGCCTGTGTGTGGCGGCCTGGCGAATTTCGATGATTCGCCATGAAACAGGAAGTTGCTATAACTCAGACATACAATGACCAATCTGCCCCAAACTTCATATGTTTGATGAGACTCCTGTCCTGAACGGTTTGACATGACCATATTCAGTTATAGTCATAGCGCCACCTATTGGCAACAGGAAGTGACATATTTTACACTGCGACAAACTACTCCTAGAAATTTTTGACATCAATGTCTTTTTTGTCGTCAGTCTAATCTAAAGGCCTGTACGATGTTAAATTGAGAAGATCTTGAGTTTTCGTTAAAGGGCGTGTCCATGGCGCCATGTCAAAATTCGATGTCTCGCCATGGGAGTAGAAGTTGTTGTAACTCAGTCATCAAATATCAGATCTTGCCCAAACTTCAAATGTTTGAAAAGAGTACTGACCTGAACACATCTGGAGGCTAATATTCCATTGGGTGTGGCAAAATGGCTCGATAGCGCCACCTATACATTTTCAATGGAGTGCGCCTCGAGCTACATGTCATATACATGTACGAAAATCGGTAAACATATGTAACACACCAATAGCTACAAAAAAGTCTCTTGGTACGAAACCCGAATCCCAACAGGAAGTCGGTTATTTTTAATTTTCCCTGCATAATTGGTGTTGTTTTTGTCATTTTCAGGGGTTGTATTTTAACGAACTCCTCCTAGAGATTTATTCAGATCAACACCAAACTTGGTCAGTGTAATCTAAAGCCCTTTGCCATGTGAAATTGCGAAGGAATTGAGGTTTCGTTAAAGTGCGTGTCCATGGCGGCCTGACAAATTTCGATGATTCGCCATGAAAAATGATGGTGCTATAACTCACACATACAATGTCCAATCCGCCCCAAACTTCACATTTTTGATAAGACTCTACACCTGAACAGATCTACATGCCAATATTCAGTTATAGTCATAGCGCCACCTATTGGCAACTGGAAGTGACATATTTTACACTGTGACAAACTACTCCTAGAAATTTTATGACATCAATGTCTTTTTTGTGGTCAGTCTAATCTAAAGACCTGTGTGATGTTTAGTTGTGAAGATCTTGAGTTTTTGTTAAAAGGCATGTCCATGTCGCCATGACGAAGTTCGATGTCTCGCCATGGGAATAAAAGATGTTATAACTCAGGCATAAAATGTCCGATCTTGCCCAAACTTCCATTGTGTGATAAGGGTCCTGGCTTGAACACATCTGAAGGCCAATATTCCATTATAACGATAGCGCCACCTGCTGGCAAAAGGAAGATTGGCACACATATGGAATAAACTTTGATATATTGCACTTATATTTATGAGTTTAAATGCATATTTCTCAACGTTCACCTTTTTACTAAAGCCACACGATGGCATTGAGCCCGGGTGCGAGGGCCCGTTCATCGCTGCTTGCAGCTTTAATTAGGGCTCAAGCCCAAAGGGCGAGAGGCCTATTGTTTTCCTTAGGATTATTTTTTATTATTATTATTATTATTAGGGCTCAAGCCCAAAGGGCGAGAGGCCTATTGTTTTCCTTAGGATTATTTTTTATTATTATTATTATTATTATTATTATTATTATTATTATTATTTTTTTCCAACGTCTCGGGGGCTTTTGGGGCCCTTAACGTGCTTAAAAAGTCTTGAAAATTGGCACACAGATTGGAACCTGCGGCCATTAGGGCCGGGCAGAGACTGATACACGGGCGTGGCACAGGGGCTCTACAGCGCCCCCTGGAATATGGAGGGCCATATATCATACATTCTTGCTCGTAGACGTATGAAACTCGGTACACATATAAATCTCATCAATCCAAACAACTTTTGTATTGCATATCATAGGCTCCGCCCAACAGGAAGTTGGCTATTTAGGGTTTAGTATTCAAATTTTTCGTCAAAGTTGTGGGGGCTTTGGGGGTCCTTAACATACTCAAAAACTCTTGAAAATTTGCGCACACTTTGGAATCTGTGGCCTTTAGGAGCCTGCAGAGGCTGGGACCCGGGCGTGGCACAGGGGCTCTATGGCGCCCCCTGGAACACAGTCATGAATGTTGATGTATAGCTCACACATACTTGCACATATTCATATGAAACTCAGTACACATATAGATCTCATCGTGCCGAACAACTTTCATATTGCATGTCATAGGCTCCACCCAACAGGAAGTCAGCTATTTAGAGTTATGTAAAAAGCGCATGCTCTGGAATTTGAAATACTTGTCATAGGTTTTTTTCTCGATTGCCGCCAAACTCGGTCAACATGATCTCAAGACACTGGGGATGAAAAATTGCCAGGGGATTTTTGATATCTCGAACGGTTTGCTCGTGGCGAGGCGTTGAAATTATGGCGAGAAATGAGAAACAGGAAGTGTCTAATACCATCCACATACAGTTCCTGATTTTAATCAAACTTCATCAGATTATTCGTTGTATGATGTCGATCGCATATATGTGACTATTAGGAGTCAAAGTTATAGCGCCACCAACTGGCAGAAGGAAGTGTGTCATTTTCAAAATGATTTGAATTCAGCATCTTATTATTACTCGATTTGCTTCAAACTTCATCAGAATAATGTTAAAACACAGCCGATATAAATCTGCAAGGGGGATATTGATATCTAAAAAATTGTTGGCGTGGCAACATGTCAAACTGGAATACTTCTCAGGTGATTTTGAGGCAAATACCATACTTAGAATTTCACAAAACTCTGAACACACATCAGTATTTCTGATAGGAACTTAAATTGTGAATGGATTTTGGATAGCTTGAATGGTTTTGCCGTGGTGATTTTTTGAAATTACCTTACAAAGGGAATCATTATTGTATTTTTAAAATGCAGCTTCCAAACACGTCAAAGAATTTTTTCATACAGATGAAAAAGTCATTCTGAGGAAATATGCATAGTTTCAAGACTTTACAACACTGTATGGATAACAGAAAATTAAAAAACTCTCAGACATCTCATCTCACTTTGTCCCTCTGTTTGAGTATGTGTGCTTCAGACTTCCATTGTCTGAGAGAAATTGCGCCCCTACAGGTGCAATTACCGGACTTTTACTTTCACTTTTAAATCGGTTAAAAATACATAATAATTACTTAGATTTAATTCACACTGACAAGCTAAACCAACATATCTGATTATTACCGGTTCAGGGCTCATGGATAAATTATTTCTGGCCAGAGATACGTGAGAAATAGGAGAGATGAATCACTGCTGTGATCACGAGAGTCTGGAGTAAAGAGCTCAGAGAAAACTAATTTATTCCTGTTTTATAGCTTTTAAAAATAAATTATTACAGCGATATCACACAATCAACCAATTAGAACACACCAAGAGCTAAATTCAGATGTTTTTGAACTGTTTGTGTGAAAATGAAATATTTGTGGCTGCCTATCTGAAATCACGCCTCCGATCAGCGCTTACAGTGTCGAGCTCAAAACAAACGAATTTATTCTTGTTTAAGAGCTTTTTTAAATAAAACATTACCACAAATGCACACAATAAACCCATTGTAACACATCAAGAGGTAAATGCAGGTGTTTGTGACCCGTTTAAGTGCGCAAGACTATTTGAAAGCGAGACTGGCAGAATAACATATCTCTCGAGCTGCAGGATTCTGGCTTTCGTCGTACGAACGAACACATCACGGACAAGATTATTTCAAAACACATAATAGCTTGGCGACTATAAACGAAAACAGCCACGTGAACATAAACTGTTGAGAAATATATCTGAAGTGGATCTACTGGATTTTAATATTAAGTGACCGCATATACCAGCTGCTTCTGTCTTCAATTTTAATCTATATAAAAAATGAAATTCATTCATCTTGGCTGCTTTTTTAATGTGTGTACGTATTTATTTATTTATTTATTATTTTGCTCTAACAAGAATTAATCTATATTTAATTAAATCAATTACATTTTATTTTACATTTGATTTGTCCATATCTGCATCTAAACGCCTAAAAACCTAAAACATGCTCTATTATACTATTGTTAGCAATTTCTTTATCGTCCAATTTATCTGGTGTACACACTTTTATTTTCATAATAAACTTGTTTGTTAGATTATACACAGTTACAGTGGTCTATAATAAATATTAACAGGTTTTATTCAAGCTGTTTAGAATGATTGCAGTAGGCTAATTTTTTTTAATGTAAATCCAAAAAAAAAAAAAAAAAAAAAAAAAAAAAAAAAAAAACATTGGAGAACAATGACTGTTGTACTTTTTTATACATTTTGTATAATTTCATAGTTTATGCATTATAGTTATAAAACAAATAAATGTAGCCACTCACATAGAAATCTTAGGCCTTATCCTTTTCTGACAGTTTTAGGGATTTTTAAAAATCCTAAAAAACCCTAATTTGTGCTGCAAATAATAATTTCAAACTCAAAAAGTAAATAGTCAGTTCATGCTTTATAAAGCCTTGTCCCAATATTAATAGTCAGTAGTAAGCAGTTTATAAATACAGCTATAAATAGCTTGTTTTTGGTTTATAAGCACATTTATTAAAAAGGAGAGTAAAGGATCAGTTATCTTCCTATGAAAAATAAAAGATAAAAATAAACAAACAACAACACAGATTGATACAGAACAGAAAAATAAATTTTATTGTGGATTTATGATAAAATCAGCCTGTAAATGAATGCATACTCCTCCTCATACTACTCCATACTCCTTTTTCAACATGATGCCAATATACTGAGATGTTAAATTGTGAATGGGTTTAGGATAGCTTAAATGGTGTTGCCATAGAGATTTATTAATGTAACATAAAAAAATACAATAGTTATTTTACTATATCTTTAAAATTTTTCATTCTAACTCTTCATAATTTTTTATATAAGTAGAAGTCCTCATTTGAAGGAAGCACAGTAAGTTTCATAGCTTTTTCATTTTCAAGAGCCAGCCTAAAATTAAAACTATCATAACTTATAAATCAAGCTTGCAATTCTTAGTACCAATAATGGTCACCAGAGGGAGCTATAGGATTACTTTTAAATAATTATTGTAGAAACGAGTATGATTTAAATAATTTATAGAAATCTTTCAAATAAAATAATATGTATTTTAGGAATTTTACTGATAAAAATGACCCTCACTTAATTAGAATAACAAGCTGAAGTATTGTGAACTGTATATTAAGAATAATTCTTTATAGGCTTTATGGACAGATACGTTTTGAGTGACTCTTGAAGGATCAGCACCACATCCTCTTTTACCACTGTTTAAAGAACTAATCTTACAGAACAGGTGTGAATGAATTTTGGATAGCTTGAATGGTTTTGTCGTGGTGATTTTTTGAAATAATAGTAAAAAAGGAACCAGTAAATGTCTTTTTATTTTTTTTAAAGTGCAGCTTCTAAACACTTTAAAAAAATGTACACATAAAAGACAAGTCATTCTGAGGCATATTTCCTCAGAATGACTGGTCTCATGACAATAGTTTCATGACTATACAACACTATATGGATGATAGAAAATAAAAAAACTATCATACATCTAATGTCACTCAGTCCCACTGTCACTGTGGGTAGTGTGTGTGTGTGTGTGTGTGTGTGTGTGTGTGTGTGTGTGTGTGTGTGTGTGTGTGTGTGTGTGTTAAGTGAATTAGGTGTGAAACTATCAGGGAGCATTTAGTCTCCAGCGCCAACATTTTACAGAACTGCCACTTTCCTGGAGTCTCCAGAATTACTCGGTGTCCGGCTCTGAGAGACTTAAGATCCCAAAAAATGATTTAATTAGAATACCATGAAGTATTGTGAAATACTATATATTAAGGCTTTATATATAGGCTTTATGAACAGATTAGAGTGACTCGTGAAGGACCAGCACCACCTCCTCTTGTTCGATGGTTTGAGGAGTATATCTTCCAGAATCCAGGATTAAGATTTAAGAGCTCATTTTTATTCCACCTCCTTTCCTGAAAGTCTGTCTTGCAGAATTGACTAAAAATTAATCTTCACATTATTTCCTAATTATTTTGCAATTCTTTTTGTCAGTTCTTCTTGACCTGTTTTTCTCTTCCAGCTTTCCTGGACTATTGTATAGCACTCATAAATGATTAAATAAAAAATAATGGTAGTTATTAAGATTGATATGGTTTGGAATTGGTAAAAAATGCTTGGAAAAAAATCACAATAAAACAATGTTTTAATGTTTAAGTTTGGAATATTAACTGACGTGAATGAATGCTATATAAACATTGTTCATGTTAACATAATGTTTATGAATGGAATCTTATTGTAAAGTGTTACTAAAGTTATATATATATATATTGTTCTGTGAATGTGATTTTAAAGTCTAGATGATTCGGATTAACCCTTTAACTGCCATATCCTTTAAAACCTCACTGCCAGAGGGATATTGTGAATGCATGTGCCCGCTGGGCACAGTTTACCTGATGCCACCGGGGTGGCGATGGCACTGGTGGCTTGAGCCCGCCATCGCTGCTTGCAGCTATATTTAGGGCTCAAGCCTGGAGGGCGAGAGCCCTATTGTTTTCCTTAGGATTATTTGTTATTATTAGGGCTCAAGCCTGGAGGGCGAGAGCCCTATTGTTTTCCTTAGGATTATTTGTTATTATTATTATTTATTATTATTATTTTTCTTCAAGGTTTCGGGGGCTTTTGGGGCCCTTAACATGCTTAAAAAGTCTTGAAAATTGGCACACACATTGGAACCTGCGGCCATTAGGGCCGGGCAGAGACTGATACACGGGCGTGGCACAGGGGCTCTACAGCGCCCCCTGGAATATGGAGGGCCATATATCATACATACTTGCACGTAGACGTACGAAACTCGGTACACATATAGAACTCATCAATACAAACAACTTTCGTATTGCATATCATAGGCTCCGCCCAACAGGAAGTTGGCTATTTGGGGTTTATTATTCATATTTGTCGTCAAAGTTGTGGGGGCTTTTGGGGTCCTTAACATACTCAAAAACTCTTGAAAGTTTGCGCACACTTTGGAATCTGTGGCCTTTAGGAGCCTGCAGAGGCTGGGACACGGGCGTGGCACAGGGGCTCTACAGCGCCCCCTGGAACACAGTCATAAATGTTGATGTATAGCTCACACATACTTGCACGTATTAATATGAAACTCAGTACACATATAGATCTCATCGTGCCGAACAACTTGCGTATTGCATGTCATAGGCTCCGCCCAACAGGAAGTCAGCTATTTAGAGTTATGTAAAAAGTGCATGCTCTGGAATTTGAAATACTTGTCATAGGTTTTTTACTCGATTGCCGCCAAACTCGGTCAACATGATCTCAAGACACTGGGGATGAAAAATTGCCAGGGGATTTTTGATATCTCGAACGGTTTGCTCGTGGCGAGGCGTTGAAATTATGGCGAGAAATGAGAAACAGGAAGTGTCTAATACCATCCACATACATTTCCTGATTTTAATCAAACTTCATCAGATTATTCTTTGTATGATGTCGATCGCATATATGTGACTATTAGGAGTCAAAGTTATAGCGCCACCAACTGGCAGCAGGAAGTGTGTCATTTTCAAAATGCTTTGTATTCAGCATCTTATTTTTACTCGATTTGCTTCAAACTTCATCAGAATAATGTTAAAACACAGCCTATATTAATCTGCTAGGGGGATATTGATATCTAAAAATATTGTTGCCGTGGCAACATGTCAAACTTGAATACTTCTCAGGTGATTTTAAGGCATATAACATACTTAGAATTTCATGAAATTCAGAACACATATCAGTATTTATGATAACTAGACACTGGCAAAAGTTCATAAGAGGGCGTGGAAGAGGCACTCTATAGCGCCACCTTTTGTCAAAAGTGGGGGGGTTAGTTTTAGCTACAGACACCAAACTCGGTACAAAAATTGTTCTTATCAAGACGGACAACTTTCTAATTCACAGTCATCAGCTACGATCAACAGGAAGTCAGCTATTTTGATTTGAATGTGGATTTTTTTTTACATTTAGCTGTGAATTAATGCATACTGCTCAGAGGAGAGTAACACTATACACACCAAACTTTGTCTACATGATGCCAAAACATTTTAAACAACTTAAATTGCCAAAGGATTTTGGATAGCTTGAACGGTTTTGTCGTGGTGATTTTTTTAAATGACAGTAAAAATGGAATTATTAATTGTCCTGCATTTTTAAATTCCAAACACTTCAAAACCTTTTTTCATACAAAAAAAAAGTCATTCTGAGTAAATATGGATAGTTTCACGACTTTACAACACTGTATGGATAACAGAAAATTAAAAAACTGTCAGACATCTCATCTCACTCTGTCCATCTGTTTGAGTATTATGTGCTGAGACTTAAATTGTCTGAGAGAAAATGCGCCCCTACAGGTTCAATTCCTTAAAGGGAAATTCGACTGAAAGGGAGGAGACTCTCTTTTAGTTTCATTTTTAAATCGGTTAAAATACAAAATAATACTTGGATTTAATTCACACTGACAAGCTAAACCAACATATATGATTATTACCGGGTCAGGGCTCATTAATAATTGATGTGTGGTCAGTGATACTTGAGAAACACGAGAGATGAATCACCTGCTCTGAGCATGAGCGTGTGGAATGACGAGCTCAGAAAAACGAGTTTATTTTTGTTTTATAGCTTTAACAAATAAAATATTAAAGCGATATCACACAATTCACCAATTAGAACACACCAAGAGCTAAATTCAGATGTTTTTGAACTGTTTGTGTGAAAATGAAATATTCGCGGCTGCCTATCTGAAATCACCGCCTCCGATCAGCGCGTACAGTGTCCAGCTCAAAACAAACGAATTTATTCTTGTTTAAGAGCTTTTTTAAATAAAATATTACCACAAATGCACACAATAAACCCATTGTAACACAACAAGAGCTAAATGCAGGTGTTTGTGACCTGTTTAAGTGTGCAAGACTATTTGAAAGCGCGACTGGCAGAATAACATATCTCTCGAGCTGCAGGATTCTGCCTTTCGTCGTACGAACGAACACATCACGGACAAGATTATTTCAAAATACATAATAGCTTGGCGAATATAAACGAAAACAGCCACGTGAACATAAACTGGATCTACTGGATTTGAATATTAAAGTGACCACATTTACCACTTGTTTCTGTCTTCAATTTTAATCTATATAAAAAAGGAAACTCATTCGACTTGGCTGCTTTTTTAATGTGTGCGTATTTATTTATTTATCTTTTTATACATTTTGTATAATTTCATAGTTTGTGTATTACAATTATAAAAACAAAAATAAAATTAGCCACTCACATAGAAATAGCTTAGGCCTTAACCTTTTTCTGACAGTTTTAGGGATTTTTAAAAATCCTAAAAAAACCTTATTTGTGCTGCAAATAATAATTTCAAACTCATTTGATACTGACCTATGACATCCTGTAACATTATATTTATTTTAATTTACATAATCTCATGGATGTAACAGTAAATCTGTTCAGCTCACAGATCAATACTAAGCTGTAATGCAAGCAGAACTTTCACAAATGCTTATGAGTCATTTAAGGATTTGATAACACTGTAAAATAATGTCTAATTTGTTAACATTAGCAAATGCATTGATAACACTTTATAATAACTGCACTCATTAGTAAATAGTCAGTTCATGCTTTATAAAGCCTTGTCCCAATATTAATAGTCAGGAGTAAGCAGTTCATAAATACAGCTATAAATAGCTTGTCCTTGGTTTATAAGCACATTTATTAAAAAGGAGAGTAAAGGGTCAGTTATCTTCCTATGAAAAATAAAAGATAAAAATAAACAAACAACAACACAGATTGATACAGAACTCAGAAATTTTATTGTGGATTTATGATAAAATCAGCCTGTAAATGAATTCATACTCCTCCTCATACTACTCCATACTCCTTTTTCAACATGATGCCAATATACTGAGATGTTAAATTGTGAATGGGTTTAGGATAGCTTAAATGGTGTTGCCATAGAGATTTATTAAAGTAACATAAAAAATACAATAATTATTTTACTATATCTTTAAAATTTTTCATTCTAACTCTTCATAATTTTTTATATAAGTAGAAGTCCTCATTTGAAGGAAGCACAGTAAGTTTCATAGCTTTATCATTTTCAAGAGCCAGCATAAAATTAAAACTATCATAACTTATAAATCAAGCTTGCAATTCTTAGTACCAATAATGGCCACCAGAGGGAGCTATAGGATTACTTTTAAATAATTATTGTAGAAACGAGTATGATTTAAATCATTTATAGAAATCTTTCAAATAAAATAATATGTATTTTAGGAATTTTACTGATAAAATGACCCTCACTTAATTAGAATAACAAGCTGAAGTATTGTGAAGTGTATATTAAGAATAATTCTTTATAGGCTTTATGGACAGATACGTTTTGAGTGACTCTTGAAGGTTCAGCACCACATCCTCTTTTACCACTGTTTAAAGAATTAATCTTACAGAACAGGTGTGAATGAATTTTGGATAGCTTGAATGGTTTTGTCGTGGTGATTTTTTGAAATAATAGTAAAAAAGGAACCAGTAAATGTCTTTTTATTTTTTTAAAGTGCAGCTTCTAAACACTTAAAAAAAAAATGTACACATAGAAGACAAGTCATTCTGAGGCATATTTCCTCAGAATGACTGGTCTCATGACAATAGTTTCATGACTATACAACACTATATGGATGATAGAAAATTAAAAAACTATCATACATCTGATGTCACTCAGTCCCACTGTCACTGTGGGTAATGTGTGTGTGTGTGTGTGTTAAGTGAATTAGGTGTGAAACTATCAGGGAGCATTTAGTCTCCAGCGCCAACATTTTACAGAACTGCCACTTTCCTGGAGTCTCCAGAATTACTCGGTGTCAGGCACTGAGAGACTTAAGATTCCAAAAAATGATTTAATTAGAATACCATGAAGTATTGTGAAATACTATATATTAAGGCTTTATATATAGGCTTAATAAACAGATTAGAGTGACTCGTGAAGGACCAGCACCACCTCCTCTTGTTCGATGGTTTGAGGAATATATCTTCCAGAATCCAGGATTAAAATTTAGGAGCTCATTTTTATTCCACCTCCTTTCCTGAAAGTCTGTCTTGCAGAATTGACTAAAAATTTATCTTCACATTAATTCCTAATTATTTTGCAATTCTTTTTGTCAGTTCTTCTTGACCTGTTTTTCTCTTCCAGCTTTCCTGGACTATTGTATAGCACTCATAAATGATTAAATAAAAAATAATGGTAGTTATTAAGATTGATATGGTTTGGAATTGGTAAAATGTGCTTGGAAAAAAATCACAATAAAACAATGTTTTAATGTTTAAGTTTGGAATATTAACTGACATGAATGAATGCTATATAAATATTGTTCATGTTAACATAATGTTTATAAATGGAATCTTATTGTAAAGTGTTACTAAAGTTATATATATATATATATATATATATATATATATATATATATATATTGTTCTGTGAATGTGATTTTAAAGTCTAGATGATTCGGATTAACCCTTTAACTGCCATATCCTTTAAAACCTCACTGCCAGAGGGATATTGTGAATGCATTTGCCCGCTGGGCACAGTTTACCTGATGCCACCGGGGGTGGCGATGGCATTGGTGGCTTGAGCCCGCCATCGCTGCTTGCAGCTATATTTATTATTATTATTTATTATTATTATTTTTCTTCAAGGTTTCGGGGGCTTTTGGGGCCCTTAACATGCTTAAAAAGTCTTGAAAATTGGCACACACATTGGAACCTGCGGCCATTAGGGCCGGGCAGAGACTGATACACGGGCGTGGCACAGGGGCTCTACAGCGCCCCCTGGAATATGGAGGGCCATATATCATACATACTTGCACATAGACATACGAAACTCGGTACACATATAGAACTCATCAATACAAACAACTTTCGTATTGCATATCATAGGCTCCGCCCAACAGGAAGTTGGCTATTTGGGGTTTATTATTCATATTTGTCGTCAAAGTTGTGGGGGCTTTTGGGGTCCTTAACATACTCAAAAACTCTTGAAAATTTGCGCACACTTTGGAATCTGTGGCCTGAAGGAGCCTGCAGAGGCTGAGACCTGGGCGTGGCACAGGGGCTCTACGGCGCCCCCTGGATCACAGTTATAAATGTTGATGTATAGCTCACACATACTTGCACGTATTAATATGAAACTCAGTACACATATAGATCTCATCGTGCCGAACAACTTTCGTATTGCATGTCATAGGCTCCGCCCAACAGGAAGTCAACTATTTAGAGTTATGTAAAAAGCGCATGCTCTGGAATTTGAAATACTTGTCATAGGTTTTTTTGTCGATTGCCACCAAACTCGGTCAACATGATCTCAAGACATTGGGGATGAAAAATTGCCAGGGGATTTTTGATATCTCGAACGGTTTGCTCGTGGCGAGGCGTTGAAATTATGGCGAGAAATGAGAAACAGGGAGTGTCTAATACCATCCACATACATTTCCTGATTTTAATCAAACTTCATCAGATTATTCGTTATATGATGTCGATCGCATATATGTGACTATTAGGAGTCAAAGTTATAGCGCCACCAACTGGCAGCAGGAAGTGTGTCATTTTCAAAATGCTTTGAATTCAGCATCTTATTTTTACTTGATTTGCTTCAAACTTCATCAGAATAATGTTAAAACACAGCCGATATAAATCTGCTGGGGGGATATTGATATCTAAAAATATTGTTGCCGTGGCAACATGTCAAACTGGAATACTTCTCAGGTGATTTTGAGGCATATAACATGCTTAAAATTTCATCAAACTCAGAACACATATCAGTATTTATGATAACTAGACACTGGCAAAAGTTCATAAGAGGGCGTGGAAGAGGCACTCTATAGCGCCACCTTTTGTCAAAAGTGGGGGGGTTAGTTTTAGCTACAGACACCAAACTCGGTACAAAAATTGTTCTTATCAAGACGGACAACTTTCTAATTCACAGTTATCAGCTACGATCAACAGGAAGTCAGCTATTTTGATTTGAATGTGGATTTTTTTTTACATTTAGCTGTGAATTAATGCATACTGCTCAGAGAAGAGTAATACTATACACACCAAACTTTGTCTACATGATGCCAAAACATTTTAAACAACTTAAATTGCCAATGGATTTTGGATAGCTTGAACGGTTTTGTCGTGGTGATTTTTTTAAATGACAGTAAAAATGGAATTATTAATTTTCCTGCATTTTTAAATTCCAAACACTTCAAAACTTTTTTTCATACAGATGGAAATGTCATTCTGAGGAAATATGCATAGTTTCATGACTTTACAACACTGTATGGATAACAGAAAATTAAAAAAACTGTCAGACATCTCATCTCACTCTGTCCCTCTGTTTGAGTGTGTGTGCTTAGACTTCCATTGTCTGAGAGAAATAGTGCCCCTACAGGTGCAATTCCCGCAAAAAAAAAAGAAAAAAAAAGGGAGGAGACTCTCTTTTATTTTCACTTTTAAATCGGTTAAAATACAAATAAATACTTAGATTTAATTCACACTGACAAGCTAAACCAACATAAATGATTATTACCAGGTCATGGCTCATTAATAATGGATGTGTGGTCAGTGATACGTGAGAAATACGAGAGATTAATCACCGCTCTGAGCACCAGCGTGTGGAATGATGAGCTCAGAAAAAAACGAGTTTATTCTTGTTTTATAGCTTTTGAAATTAAAATATTAAAGCGATATCACACAATTCACCAATTAGAACACACCAAGAGCTAAATTCAGATGTTTTTGAACTGTTTGTGTGAAAATGAAATATTTGCGGCTGCCTATATCTGAAATCACCGCTCCGATCAGCACGTACAGTGTCACGATGTCAAAACAAGCGAATTTATTCTTGTTTAAGAGCTTTTTAAAATAGAATATTGCCACAAATGCACACAATGCACCCATTATAACACAACTAGAGCTTAATGCAGGTGTTTGTGACCCGTTTAAGTGTGCAAGACTATTTGACACCGCGACTGGCAGAATAACATTGATCTCTCGAGCTGCAGGATTCTGCCTTTCGTCGTAAGAACGAACACTTCACGGACAAGATTATTTCAAAATACATAATAGCTTGGCGAATATAAACGAAAACAGCCACGTGAACATAAACTGTTGAGAATATTAAGTGACCGCATTTACCTGCTTCGGTCTTCAATTTTAATCTATACATATAAAAAAGGAAATTCATTTGTCTTGGCTGCTTTTTTTAAATGTGTGTGCCGTATTTATTTATTTACTTTTTTATACATTTTGTATAATTTCATAGTTTATGTATTATAATTATAAAAACATAAATACATTTAGCCACTTACATAGAAATATCTTAGGCCTTATCCTTTTCTGACAGTTTTAGGGGATTTTTAAAAATCCTAAAAAACCTTATTTGTGCTGCAAATAATAATTTCAAACTCATTTGATACTGACCTATGACATCCTGTGACATGATATTATTTGAATTTACATAATCTCATGGATGTAACAGTAAATCTGTTCAGCTCACAGATGAAGAGTAAGCTGCAATGCAAGCAGAACTTTCACAAATGCTTATAGGTCAATAAAATCATTACAAAACACATATAAATCATTTAAGGATTTGATCACACTGTAAAATAATGTCTAATTTGTTAACATTAGTCAATGCATTGGTAACACTTTATAATAACTGCACTCATTAGTAAATAGTCAGTTTATGCTTTATAAAGCCTTGTCTTAACATTAACAGCACATCTATTACAAAGGAAAAGGTCAGTTATCTTCCTAAGAAAAATTAAAATAAACAAACAACAACACATATTGATACAGAACTCAGAAATATTTATTTCAATATGCAATAAAAGTAAACTGTACACTTTAATTATATATATATATATATATATATATATAATTGCATACGTCTATATTTCATTTTTTTATCAAGTGTATATATATATATATATATATATATATATTTATATATATATATATATATATATATATATATATATATATATATATATAGTAGGAGACATTTTGGGGATGGTAAAGGTTTTGTCCACTTGGTGGTGCTGTGGTTATGTTTAATTAGAGCACCTAAGCAAGAACTGTGTGTGTTGCAGTGTTGGTAACTGGGAAGCACAGTTTTTGAGCACATGGCATATTAGCCCGTAAGGTGGATTCTAGTTGTATTCGGTCCATAAGGTATGGCTTTGTGTGTACATGTGAATAAGGAGAGGCCACAAGAAGTTTGAGATCATGTTTAATGGAGCTCAAGAAATAAAGAAAGACATTTGTTATGCATCTACGTCTGTCTTTGTACGTGTTCTACACTTGCTTAATCCTATTATCAACAGCAACGGCATTGGAAAGCTATATATATATATATATGTGTAATATAAACATGCGCAATTATACAAAAATCACTTTTTAAAAACTACAACAAAAATTGTTTGGACTACAACAAGCATTTTCCGGGATTTGTGAAATCACAAATATTGACGAATGGGATGTGAATTGGTTGAGCTGCACTAGAGAATGCAACGAGTGTGATATATACGTAGTTGACCATGAAGACTGGAAGAGAAAAAAATAACTATAAAGGCACTTTTCCTTTACTGATAAAATGAGCCAAAAAAAGACATTTCACTCAGACTGAAAAAAACCCAAAATTATTAGATCCTCATGAGAAATATTCAAAATTAGATCACTACAGTAATTACAAAGTAAAGACATGACCACTGGACAGCAAAATGCTCACTGGGTCAGAAGGGTCAGAAAGATAAAAAAACAGGTGGAGAAGAACAGAAACACCTAAACTGCAAAAGAATTAAGAATTAAAGTGAAGAATTAGGTGTGACACTATCAGGGAGCATTTAGTCTACAGTGCCACCATTTTCCAGAACTGCAACTTTCCTGGAGTCTCAGAATTACAATGTGTCAGGTTCTGAGAGACGTAAAAGATCCCAAAAAATGACTTAATTAGAATAGCATGATGTATTGTGGAATACTATATATTAAGACTTTATATATTGGCTTTATGAACAGAATATTTTGAGTGATTCTTGAAGGACTAGCATCCCCTCCTCTTGTACGACAATTTGAGGAATATATCTTCCAGATAGTACCGTGACTCCCTATATGCAGAGTATGCAGTCTTCATAGGGCACCAACTTCCAGAGGGGACACCATCCCAGTTGCTAAAAAAAAAAAAAAAAAAAAAAAACCTGCACCATTCTCCCATCTGCGCTCGTGATCACTCACACCTCATGTTTGCGGCTGAATGTTCGTAATTGACAGAGAAAAGAAAACTAAAGAAAGTAAAAAAAAAAAAAAAAAAAAAAACAGGCATAAATTTGGCTTGACATTGGACATTCGAGAGTCTCAAATTTAGGGACCGTCTCTAAAGTTACATGTGATATTGTTATACACTTTTCTAACGTCAGTAGCATTTGAAGAGAATGACTTACAGTCATAAAAACAACTGTAATTGTTCATCTAGGTGACAGCTATAATGCACAATTAAATTGAATGTTTTATGTTTATTAAAACAAACTGTAAGTCAAATGTAAATTATGCTACTTTTTCACATGGGCTCAAATGCAAATTTGAAGCTCAATAGCATTTGAGGAGAAAGACTTGCAGTCACAAAACAATTTTAATGTGTTAATTTAGGTGTCAGCTACAATGCACTAATTTTCAAATGCATACATTTTTTATAAATGCTTATGCCCGCTGGGCACAGTTTTCCCGATGCCACCGGGGTGGCGTTGCACTGACGGCTTGAGCCCGCCATCGCTGCTTGCAGCTATATTTAGGGCTCAAGCCTGGAGGGCGAGAGCCCTATTGTTTTCCTTAGGATTATTTGTTATTATTATTATTATTATTATTTTTCTTCAAGGGTTCGGGGGCTTTTGGGGCCCTTAACATGCTCAAAAACTCTTGAAAATTGGCACACACCTTGGAACCTGCGGCCATTAGGGCTGGGCAGAGTCTGATACACGGGCGTGGCACAGGGGCTCTACAGCGCCCCCTGTAGTACTGAGGGCCATATATCATGCATACTTGCACGTATACATATGAAACTTGGTACATATATATAACTCATCAAAGCAAACAACTTTCACACTGCATGTCATAAGCTCCGCCCAACAGGAAGTTGGCTATTTAGGGTTTTATGAAAAACACATGCTCTGGAATTTGATATACTCCTCTGAGGAACTCCACCCGTTCACCACCAATCTCGGTGAACACGATCTCAAGACATTGGGGATGCTAAATTGCGAAGAGATTTTTGATATCTCGAACGGTTTGCCCGTGGCGAGGCGTTGAAATTATGGCGAGAAATGAGAAACAGGAAATGTCTAATAACATCCACATACATTTCCTGAATTTGATCAAACTTAATTGGTTTGTTCATTGTATGATACCGATCATATATATGTGACTATTAGGAGTCAAAGTTATAGCGCCACCAACTGGCAGCAGGAAGTTAATCATTTTCAAAACGCTTTGAATTCAGCATCTTATTTTTACTTGATTTGCTTCAAACTTCATCAGAATAATGACAAAACACGGTCGAAGAAAATCTGTTGTGGGGATATTTATATCTAATATAGTGTTGCCATGGCAACGTGTCAAACTTGAATGTTCTGTTCTGGTGATTTTTAGGCAGATAACTAGCTCAGATTTACATGAAACTCGAAACAAATATCGGTATTAAAGATAGCTAGACCATGGCAAAAGCTTTTAAAAGGGCGTGGAAGAGGCACTCTATAGCGCCACCTTTTGTCAAAAGTGGGGGGATTAGTTTTAGCTACAGACACCAAACTTGGTACATAAATTGTTCTTATCAAGATGGACAACTTTCTAATTCACAGTCATAAGCTACGACCAACAGGAAGTTGGCTATTTTGACTTGAATATGGATTTTTGAGAATATTCTTTTGTGAATTAATGCATACTCCTCACAGGGGAAGTACACTATACACACCAAACTTTGTCTACATGAAGAAAAAACATTGAGGAACTTAAATTGCGAATGAATTTTGGATAGCTTGAACGGTTTTGTCGTGGTGATTTTTTGAAATAACAGTAAAAAGTGAAACATTAATCGTCTTGTATTTTTAAATTGCAGCTTCCAAACCTTTAAAAAACATTTTTCATTTAGAAAACCAGTGATTCTGAGGAAATATGCATAGTTTCATGACTTTACATCATTGTATGATTAAAAGAAAATTAAAAAACTGTCAGACATCTGATCTCACTCTGTCACTCTGTGTGAGGAATGTATGTGTGTTGACTGTCTGTGTGTGTGTGTGTGTGTGAGTGTGAGTGGGGGAGGGGTGTGAGCTGAGTAGCAGACAGACAGAGAGAGAGAGAGAGAGAGAGAGAGACTTAAACATCTCTTTAATCACCAGAAAAAAAAAAGTATTTTAAATTGTTATTTTTTTTGTTGTTGTTGCTAATTGTGCTGTTTTCATTACAGCTTAAGAAATCTCTTAGGCCTTATCCTTTTCTGACAGTTTCAGGGATTAAAAAAAAATTCTAAAAATACTTGTGGTGCAAATTATAATTTCAAACTCATTTGATACTGACCCCTGAAACCCTGTGACATGACATTTATTTGAATTTACATAATCTCATGGATGTAACAGTAAACCTGTTCAGCTCAGAGATGAAGACTAAGCTGTGATGCAAGCTATTTAACTATTTCACAAATGCTTATAGGTTAATGAAATCATAACGAAACATTTTTAAATTATTTAAGGATTTGGTAACACTTTAAAATAATGTCTCAATTGTTAACATTAGTAAATGCATTGGTAACACTTCATAATAGCTGCACTCCTTAGCTAAGCATTAGTAAATAGTCAGTTCATGCTTTATATAGACTTCTCCCAAAATTAATATTTTAGTAAGCATTTTATAAATACAGCTAT
Source organism: Carassius gibelio (assembly GCF_023724105.1). Taxonomy (NCBI): domain Eukaryota; kingdom Metazoa; phylum Chordata; class Actinopteri; order Cypriniformes; family Cyprinidae; genus Carassius; species Carassius gibelio. Next base: position 36,218,372 of record NC_068398.1, on the reverse strand, counting down.
AATTAAATTGTTCATGGTTTATATGCACATTTATTTTGAGGAGATTAAAGGCTGTAATCTTCCTAAAATTAAAAAAAAATAATAATAAATAAATAAACACAGAACTCAGAAATATTTATTTCAAGATGCAATAAAAGAAAACTGTATGTATATGTGTATATATATATATATATATATATATATATATATATATATATATATATATATATATATATATACAGGATTGCATAAGTTTATATTTATTTATTTTTTATCAAGTGTACAACTAATAATAATAATAATAATACTAATAATGCATTTTATTTAGTTTTAGCTACAGACAGCAAACTTGGTACATAAATTGTTCTTATCAAGATGGACAACTTTCTAATTCACAGTCATAAGCTACAACCAACAGGAAGTCCGCTATTTTGATTTAAATATGGATTTTGGGGAAAATTATTTTGTGAATTACACACCAAACTTTGTCTACATGTTGCAAAAACATTGAGGAACTTAAATTGCGAATGGATTTTGGTTAGCTTGAACGGTTTTGTCGTGGTGGTTTTTTGAAATGACAGTGAAAAGGGAATCATTAATTGGCTTGTATTTTTAAATTGCAGCTTCCAAACATTTCCCTCAGACCACTCTGTCTGTCTGAGGGAAGTGAGGTCACCATTTTTTGTCCAAAGGTCAAGTCTTAACCTAATTATTGTTAATTATCTTAAAATAATTATTGTTCATGTTAACATAGTTAATGTTTATGAATAAAATATTATTGTAAAGTGTTATTAAAGTTATATATATATGGTTCTGTGAATGTGATTTCAAAGTCTAGATGATTCAGATTAACCCTTTAACTGCCGTATCCCTTAATATCTGACTGCCAGAAGGCTATTGTGAATGCATGTGCCCGCTGAGCACAATTTACCTGATGCCACAGTGGTGGCGTTGCACTGATGGCTTGAGCCCGCCATCGCTGCTTGCAGCTATATTTATTATTATTATTATTTTTTTTTTTTTTTTTCCAACGTCTCGGGGGCTTTTGGGGCCCTTAACGTGCTTAAAAAGTCTTGAAAATTGGCACACAGATTGGAACCTGCGGCCATTAGGGCCGGGCAGAGACTGATACATGGGCGTGGCACAGGGGCTCTACAGCGCCCCCTGGAATATGGAGGGCCATATATCATACATTCTTGCTCGTAGACGAATGAAACTCGGTACACATATAAATCTCATTAATCCAAACAACTTTTGTATTGCATATCATAGGCTCCGCCCAACAGGAAGTTGGCTATTTAGGGTTTAGTATTCAAATTTTTCGTCAAAGTTGTGGGGGCTTTTGGGGTCCTTAACATACTCAAAAACTCTTGAAAATTTGCGCACACTTTGGAATCTGTGGCCTTTAGGAGCCTGCAGAGGCTGGGACCCGGGCGTGGCACAGGGGCTCTACGGCGCCCCCTGGAACACAGTCAGAAATGTTGATGTATAGCTCACACATACTTGCACATATTCATATGAAACTCAGTACACATATAGATCTCATCGTGCCGAACAACTTTCGTATTGCATGTCATAGGCTCCACCCAACAGGAAGTCAGCTATTTAGAGTTATGTAAAAAGCGCATGCTCTGGAATTTGAAATACTTGTCATAGGTTTTTTTCTCGATTGCCGCCAAACTTGGTCAACATGATCTCAAGACACTGGGGATGAAAAATTGCCAGGGGATTTTTGATATCTCGAACGGTTTGCTCGTGGCGAGGCGTTGAAATTATGGCGAGAAATGAGAAACAGGAAGTGTCTAATACCGTCCACATACATTTCCTGATTTTAATCAAACTTCATCAGATTATTCGTTGTATGATGTCGATCGCATATATGTGACTATTAGGAGTCAAAGTTATAGCGCCACCAACTGGCAGAAGGAAGTGTGTCATTTTCAAAATGATTTGAATTCAGCATCTTATTATTACTCGATTTGCTTCAAACTTCATCAGAATAATGTTAAAACACAGCCGATATAAATCTGCAAGGGGGATATTGATATCTAAAAAATTGTTGCCGTGGCAACATGTCAAACTGGAATACTTCTCAGGTGATTTTGAGGCAAATAACATACTTAGAATTTCACAAAACTCTGAACACACATCAGTATTTCTGATAGGAACTTAAATTGTGAATGGATTTTGGATAGCTTGAATGGTTTTGCCGTGGTGATTTTTTTAAATGACCTTACAAAGGGAATCATTATTGTATTTTTAAATTGCAGCTTCCAAACACGTCAAAGAATTTTTTCATACAGATGAAAAAGTCATTCTGAGGAAATATGCATAGTTTAATGACTTTACAACACTGTATGGATAACAGAAAATTAAAAAACTGTCAGACATCTCATCTCACTCTGTCCCTCTGTTTGAGTATATGTGCTTCAGACTTCCATTGTCTGAGAGAAATAGCGCCCCTACAGGTTCAATTCCCGAACTTTTACTTTCACTTTTAAATCGGTTAAAAATACAAATAAATACTTAGATTTAATTCACACTGACAAGCTAAACCAACATATCTGATTATTACCGGTTCAGGGCTCATGGATAAATTATTTCTGGCCAGAGATACGTGAGAAATAGGAGAGATGAATCACCGCTGTGATCACGAGCGTCTGGAGTAAAGAGCTCAGAAAAAACGAATTTATTCCTGTTTTAAAGCTTTTAAATATAAATTATTACAGCGATATCACACAATCAACCAATTAGAACACACCAAGAGCTAAATTCAGATGTTTTTGAACTGTTTGTGTGAAAATGAAATATTTGTGGCTGCCTATCTGAAATCACGCCTCCGATCAGCGCGTACAGTGTCGAGCTCAAAACAAACGAATTTATTCTTGTTTAAGAGCTTTTTTAAATAAAATATTACCACAAATGCACACAATAAACCCATTGTAACACTACAAGAGCTAAATGCAGGTGTTTGTGACCTGTTTAAGTGTGCAAGACTATTTGAAAGCGCGACTGGCAGAATAACATATCTCTCGAGCTGCAGGTTTCTGTCTTTCGTCGTACGAACGAACACATAACGGACAAGATTATTTCAAAATACATAATAGCTTGGCGAATATAAACGAAAACAGCCACGTGAACATAAACTGGATCTACTGGATTTGAATATTAAAGTGACCACATTTACCACTTGCTTCTGTCTTCAATTTTAATCTATATAAAAAAGGAAACTCATTCGACTTGGCTGCTTTTTTAATGTGTGCGTATTTATTTATTTACCTTTTTATACATTTTGTATAATTTCATAGTTTGTGTATTACAATTATAAAAACAAAAATAAATTTAGCCACTCACATAGAAATAGCTTAGGCCTTAACCTTTTTCTGTCAGTTTTAGGGATTTTTAAAAATCCTAAAAAAAACTTATTTGTGCTGCAAATAATAATTTCAAACTCATTTGATACTGACCTATGACATCCTGTGACATTATATTTATTTGAATTTACATAATCTCATAGATGTAACAGTAAATCTGTTCAGCTCACAGATCAATACTAAGCTGTAATGCAAGCAGAACTTTCACAAATGCTTATGAGTCATTTAAGGATTTGATAACACTGTAAAATAATGTCTAATTTGTTAACATTAGCAAATTCATTGATAACACTTTATAATAACTGCACTCATTAGTAAATAGTCAGTTCATGCTTTATAAAGCCTTGTCCCAATATTAATAGTCAGTAGTAAGCAGTTTATAAATACAGCTATAAATAGCTTGTCCTTGGTTTATAAGCACATTTATTAAAAAGGAGAGTAAAGGGTCAGTTATCTTCCTATGAAAAATAAAAGATAAAAATAAACAAACAACAACACAGATTGATACAGAACTCAGAAATTTTATTGTGGATTTATGATAAAATCAGCCTGTAAATGAATTCATACTCCTCCTCATACTACTCCATACTCCTTTTTCAACATGATGCCAATATACTGGGATGTTAAACTGTGAATGGGTTTAGGATAGCTTAAATGGTGTTGCCATAGAGATTTATTAAAGTAACATAAAAAATACAATAGTTATTTTACTATATCTTTAAAATTTTTCATTCTAACTCTTCATAATTTTTTATATAAGTAGAAGTCCTCATTTGAAGGAAGCACAGTAAGTTTCATAGCTTTATCATTTTCAAGAGCCAGCATAAAATTAAAACTATCATAACTTATAAATCAAGCTTGCAATTCTTAGTACCTATAATGGCCACCAGAGGGAGCTATAGGATTACTTTTAAATAATTATTGGAGAAACGAGTATGATTTAAATCATTTATAGAAATCTTTCAAATAAAATAATATGTATTTTAGGAATTTTACTGATAAAATGACCCTCACTTAATTAGAATAACAAGCTGAAGTATTGTGAACTGTATATTAAGAATAATTCTTAATAGGCTTTATGGACAGATACGTTTTAAGTGACTCTTGAAGGTTCAGCCCCACATCCTCTTTTACCACTGTTTAAAGAATCAATCTTACAGAACAGGTGTGAATGAATTTTGGATAGCTTGAATGGTTTTGTCGTGGTGATTTTTTGAAATAATAGTAAAAAAGGAACCAGTAAAAAAAAGTGCAGCTTCTAAACACTCCAAAAAAATGTACACATAGAAGACAAGTCATTCTGAGGAAATATGCATAGTTTCATGACTATACAACATTATATGGATGACAGAAAATTAAAAAACATACATCTGATGTCACTCTGTCCCTCTGTCACTGTGTGTGTGTGTTTGTGTGTGTTTTAAGTGAATTAGGTGTGAAACTATCAGTGAGCATTTAGTCTCCAGCGCCAACATTTTACAGAACTGCCACTTTCCTGGAGTCTCAGAATTACAATGTGTCAGGTTCTGAGAGATCTAAGATTCCAAAAAATTATTTAATTAGAATACCATGAAGTATTGTGAAATACTATATATTAAGACTTTATATATAGGCTTAATGAACAGATTAGAGTGACTCGTGAAGGACCAGCACCACCTTCTCTTGTCCGATGGTTTGAGGAATATATCTTCCAGAATCTGGGATTAAGATTTAGGAGCTCAATATTCCACCTCCTTTCCTGAAAGTCTGTCTTGCAGAATTGACTAAAAATTAATCTTCACATTAATTCCTAATTCTTTTGCAATTCTTTTGTCAGTTCTTCTTGACCTGTTTTTCTCTTCCAGCTTTCCTGGACTATTGTATAGCACTCATAAATGATTAAATAAAAAATAATGGTAGTTATTAAGATTGATATGGTTTGGAATTGGTAAAATGTGCTTGGAAAAAAATCACAATAAAACAATGTTTTAATGTTTAAGTTTGGAATATTAACTGACATGAATGAATGCTATATAAATATTGTTCATGTTAACATAATGTTTATAAATGAAATCTTATTGTAAAGTGTTACTAAAGTTATATATATATATATATATATATTGTTCTGTGAATGTGATTTTAAAGTCTAGATGATTCGGATTAACCCTTTAACTGCCATATCAAGTTCAAGTTCTAGTTCAAGTTCAATTTATTTGTATAGCGCATTTACAACAGCCTCCTGGCTGACCAAAGTGCTTTAACATAAGAGCAAGAATATTACACATACATAAAAATAGACCAGACAAAAAATTTAAAACCACCCATTTCAAAATGTAGCATAACACAGTAGTCAGTACACTAAGGAAAATAAAAAAGGTTTTAGCAAAGATTTAAAAATAGACAAGGAAGGGGCCAGTCTGATCTCTAAAGGCAGGGTATTCCAGAGTCGTGGCCCAGCCACTGCAAATGCACGCTCCCCTCTACGCTCCCCTCTATCCTTTAAAACCTCACTGCCAGAGGGATATTGTGAATGCATGTGCCCGCTGGGCACAGTTTACCTGATGCCACCGGGGTGGTGATGGCATTTGTGGCTTGAGCCCGCCATCGCTGCTTGCAGCTATATTTATTATTATTATTCTTCTTCTCCAAAATGAATCGCATTTTTGAGGGCCTAAACATGCTCGAAAAGTCATGAAACTTTGCACACACCTCAGAACTGGCGAAAATTTACGTCTGATATGGGTTTCAGAAGTGGGTGTGGCAAAATGGCTCAACAGCGCCACCTATACACGTTCAACGGTGTGCGCCTCGAGCTACGTTTCATGTACATGTATGAAAATCGGTATACACATGTAACTCTCCAATACCTACAAAAAAGTCTCTTGGAGCAAAATCCGAAACCCAACAGGAAGTCGGTTATTACTAATATTATGAGCAAATTTTGTGTCATTTTTGTCATTTCCATGCGTTGTATTTTAACGAACTCCTCCTAGAGATTCATTCAGATCAACACCAAATTTGGTATGCCTAATCTGAAGGCCTTTGCGATGTTAAATTGCGAAGCTTTTGAGTTTTCGTTAATGGGCGTGTCCGTGGCGGCCTGGCGAATTTCGATGATTCACCATGAAACAGGAAGTTGCTATAACTCAGACATACAATGACCAATCTGCCCCAAACTTCACATGTTTGATGAGACTCCTGACCTGAACAGATTGACATGCCCATATTCAGTTATAGTCATAGCGCCACCTATTGGCAACAGGAAGTGACATATTTTACACTGCGATGAACTACTCCTAGAAATTTTATGACATCAATGTATTTTTTGTGGTCAGTCTAATCTAAAGCCCTGTGCTATGTTAAGTTGTGAAGATCTTGAGTTTTCGTTAAAAGGCGTGTCCATGGCGCCGTCACGAAGTTCGATGTCTCGCCATGGGAATAAAAGATGTTATAACTCAGGCATAAAATGTCCGATCTTCCCAAACTTCACATGTGTGATAAGAGTCCTGGCCTGAACACATCTGAAGGCCAAAATTCCATCAGGTGTGGCAAAATGGCTCGATAGCGCCACCTATACACTTTCAACAGAGTGCGCCTCGAGCTATGTTTCACGTACATGTACAAAAATCGGTATACACATGTAACACACCAATACCTAAAAAAAAGTCTCTTGGTACGAAATCCGAATCCCAACAGGAAGTCGGTTATTTAGAATTTTCTCTGCAATATTGGCATTGTTTTTGCCATTTTCAGGGGTTGTACTTTAACGAACTCCTCCTAGAGATTTATTCAGATCAACACCAAACCTGGTCAGTGTAATCTTAAGCCCTTTGCGATGTTAAATTGCGAAGATCTTTAGATTTCGTTAAAGGGCGTGTCCATGGTGGCCTGACAAATTTCGATGTTTCGCCATGAAAAAGGAAGTTGCTGTAACTCAGACATACAATGTCCAATCTGCCCCAAACTTCACATGTTAGATAAAACTTCTGCCCTTAACAGATCTACATGCCCACATTCAGTTATAGTCATAGCGCCACCTATTGGCAACAGGAAGTGACATGTTTTACGCTGCAACAAACTACTCCTATAATTTTTTTGAGATTAACATATATTTTGTGGTCAGTCTAATCTAAAGGCCTGTGCAATGTTAACTTTTGGAGATCTTGAGTTTTTGTTAAAGGCCGTTTCCATGGCGCCATGACAAAATTTGATGTCTTGCCACAGCAAGAGAAGTTGTTGTAACTCAAGCATAAAATGTTCAATCTTCCCCAAACTTCACATGTTCGATAAGAGTCCTGGCCTGAACACATCTGAAGGCCAATATTCCATTATAATGATAGCGCCACCTGCTGGCAACGGTAAGATTGGCACATATATGGGATATACTTTGATATATTCCACTTATATTTAGGACATTAAATGCATATTTCTCAACGTTCACCTTTTTACTAAAGCCACACAATGGGTGCGAGGGCCCGTTCATCGCTGCTTGCAGCTTTAATTAGGGCCCGAGCACCGATGGTGTGAGGACCCTCTTGTATCTGCTTTGTTTATTATTATTATTATTATTATTATTATTATTATTATTATTCTTCTTCTTCTTCTTCTCCCGAATGAATCGCATTTTTGAGGGCTTTAACATGCTCAAAAAGTCATGAAACTTTGCACACGCGTCAAACCTGGTGAAAATTTTCGTCTGATATAGGATTCAGAAGAGGGTGTGGCAAAATGGCTCGACAGCGCCACCTATACCAAGAAAATCAACAGCCTTCCAGCTATGTTTCACGTACATGCACGAAAATTGGCACACATATGTAACACACCAATACCTACAAAAAAGACTCTTGGAGCGAAATTCTAAACCCAACAGGAAGTCGGTTATTTTTAATATTATGAGCATATTTTGTGTAATTTTGGTCATTTCCATGTGTTGTATTTTAACGAACTCCTCCTAGAGATTTCTTCAAATCAACACCAAATTTGGTATGCCTAATCTAAAGGCCATTGCGATGTTAAATTGCGAAGATCTTGAGTTTTCGTTGAAGGGCGTGTCCGTGGCGGCCTGGCGAATTTCGATGATTCGCCATGAAAAATGAAGTTGCTATAACTCAGACATACAATGTCCAATCTGCCCCAAACTTCACATGTTTGATGAGATTCCGAACCTGAACAGATTGACATGCCCATATTCAGTTATAGTCATAGCGCCACCTATTGGCAACAGGAAGTGGCATATTTTACGCTGCGACGAACTACTCCTAGAAATTTTATGACATCAATGTCTTTTTTGTGGTCAGTCTAATCTAAAGGCCTGTGCCATGTTCAGTTGTGAAGATCTTGAGTTTTCGTTAAAAGGCTTGTTCATGGCGCCGCGACGAAGTTCGATGTCTCGCCATGGGAATAAAAGATGTTATAACTCAGGCATAAAATGTCAGATCTTCCCCAAACTTCACATGTGTGATAAGAGTCCTGGCCTGAACAGATCTGCAGGCCAATACTCCACCGGGTGTGGCAGAATGGCTCTATAGCGCCACCTATACACTTTCAACGGAGTGCGCCTCGAGCTATGTTTCACGTACATGTACAAAAATTGGTACACACATGTAACACTCCAATACCTACAAAAAAGTCTCTTGGTACAAAATCCGGATCCCAACAGGAAGTCGGTTATTTTGAATTTTGCCTTCAAAATTGGTGTTGTTTTTGCCATTTTCAGGGGTTGTACTTTAACGAACTCCTCCTAGAGATTTATTCAGATCAACACCAAACTTGGTCAATGTAATCTAAAGCCCTTTGCGATAATAAATTGCGAAGGACTTGAGGTTTCGTTAAAGGGCGGGTCCATGGCGGCCTGACAAATTTCGATGTTTCGCCATGAAAAATGAAGTTGCTATAACTCAGACATACAATGTCCAATCTGCCCCAAACTTCACATGTTGGATAAGACTCTTGACCTGAACAGATCTACATGCCAATATTCAGTTATAGTCATAGCGCCACCTATTGGCAACAGGAAGTTACATATTTTACACTGCGACAAACTACTCCTAGAAATTTTATGACATCAATGTCTTTTTTGTGGTCAGTCTAATCTAAAAACCAGTGTGATGTTTAGTTGTGAAGATCTTGAGTTTTATTTAAAAGGTGTGTCCATGGCGCCGTGATGAAGTTCGATGTCTCGCCATGGGGATAAAAGATGTTATAACTCAGGCATAAAATGTCCGATCTTGCCCAAACTTCACTTGTGTGATAAGGGTCCTGGCCTAAACAGATCTGAAGGCCAATATTCCATCGAGTGTGGCAAAATGGCTCGATAGCGCCACCTATACACTTTCAAGGGAGTGCGTATACACTTTAAACGGAGTGCGCCTCGAGCTATGTTTCACGTACATGTACAAAAATCGGTACACCCATGTAACACACCAATATCTACGAAAAAGTCTCTTAGTACGAAATCCGAATCCCAACAGGAAGTCAGTTATTTAGAATTTTCTCTGCAAAATTAGTGTTGTTTTGGCCATATTCAGGGGTTGTACTTTAACGAACTCCTCCAAGAGATTTATTCAGATCAACACCAAACTTGGTCAGTGTAATCTTAAGCCTTTTGCGATCTTAAATTGCGAAGATCTTGAGGTTTCGTTAAAGGGCGTGTCCATGGCGGCCTGACAAATTTCGATGTTTCGCCATGAAATAGGATGTTGTTGTAACTCAGGCATAAAATGTCCAATCCTCCCCAAACCTCACATTGTTCGACAAAAGTCCTGCCCTGAACACATCTGAAGGCCAATATTCCATTATAATGATAGCGCCACCTGCTGGCAACAGGAAGATTGGCACATATATGGAATAAACATTGATATATTCTACTTATATTTATGAGTTTAAACGCATATTTCTCACCGTTCACCTATTAACTAAAGCCACTCGCTGCCGGTGAGCCCGGGTGCGAGGGCCCGTTCATCGCTGCTTGCAGCTTTAATTAGGGCTCAAGCCTGGAGGGCGAGAGCCCTATTGTTTTCCTTAGGATTATTATTATTATTTTTTTTTTTCTTTATTCTTCTAATTTTTTTCCAAGGTTTCGGGGGCTTTTGGGGTCCTTAACATACTCAAAAACTCTTGAAAATTGGCACACACCTTGGAACCTGCGGCCATTAGGGCCGGGCAGAGTCTGATACACGGGCGTGGCACAGGGGCTCTACAGCGCCCCCTGTAGTACTGAGGGCCATATATCATGCATACTTGCACGTATACATATGAAACTTGGTACATATATATAACTCATCAAACCAAACAACTTTCACACTGCATGTCATAAGCTCCGCCCAACAGGAAGTTGGCTATTTAGGGTTTTATGAAAAACACATGCTCTGGAATTTGATATACTCCTCTGAGGAACTCCACCCGTTCACCACAAAACTCGGTGAACACGATCTCAAGACATTGGGGATGCTAAATTGCGAAGAGATTTTTGATATCTCGAACGGTTTGCCCGTGGCGAGGCGTTGAAATTATGGCGAGAAATGAGAAACAGGAAATGTCTAATAACATCCACATACATTTCCTGAATTTGATCAAACTTAATTTGTTTGTTCGATGTATGATACCGATCGTATATATGTGACTATTAGGAGTCAAAGTTATAGCGCCACCAACTGGCAGCAGGAAGTGAATCATTTTCAAAACTCTTTGAATTCAGCATCTTATTTTTACTCGATTTGCTTCAAACTTCATCAGAATAATGACAAAACACGGCCGAAGAAAATCTGTTGTGGGGATATTGATATCTAATATAGTGTTGCCATGGCAACGTGTCAAACTTGAATGTTCTGTTCTGATGATTTTTAGGCAGACAACAAGCTCAGATTTACATGAAACTCGAAACAGATATCAGTATTAAAGATAGCTAAACCATGGCAAAAGCTTTGAAAAGGGCGTGGAAGAGGCACTCTATAGCGCCACCTTTTGTCAAAAGTGGGGGGGTTAGTTTTAGCTACAGACACCAAACTTGGTACATAAATTGTTCTTATCAAGACGGACAACTTTCTAATTCACAGTCATAAGCTACGATCAACAGGAAATCGGCTATTTTGATTTGAATGTGTATTTTTGAGATTTTACAGTTGTAAAATTAATGAATACTCCTCACAGGGGAAGTACACTATACACACAAAACTTTGTCTACATGAAGAAAAAACATCGAGGAACTTAAATTGCGAACAGATTTTGGTTAGCTTGAACGGTTTTGTCGTGGTGATTTTTTGAAATGACAGTAAAAAGTGAAACATTAATCGTCTTCTATTTTTAAATTGCAGCTTCCAAACCTTTAAAAAACATTTTTCATTTAGAAAACCAGTGATTCTGAGGAAATATGCATAGTTTCATGACTTTACAGCGCTGTATGATTAAAAGAAAATTAAAAAACTGTCAGACATCTGATCTCACTCTGTCACTCTGTTTGAGGAATGTATGAGTGCTGACTGTGTGTGTGTGTGAGTGTGAGTGGGGGAGGGGTGTGAGCTGAGTGGCAGACAGACAGAGAGAGAGAGAGAGAGAGAGAGAGAGAGAGAGAGAGACTTAAACATCTCTTTAATGACCAGAAAAAAAAAACTGTTTTTTAAATTGTTATTTTTTTTGTTGTTGTTGCTAATTGTGCTGTTTTCATTACAGCTTAAGAAATATCTTAGGCCTTATCCTTTTCTGACAGTTTCAGGGATTAAAAAAAATCCTAAAAAACCTTATTTGTGCTGCAAATAATAATTTCAAACTCATTTGATACTGACCTCTGACACCCTGTGACATGACATTTATTTGAATTTACATAATCTCAAGGATGTAACAGTAAAACTGTTCAGCTCACAGATGAAGACTAAGCTGTAATGCAAGCAGAACTATTTCACAAATGCTTATAGGTTAATGAAATCATAACAAAACACTTTTAAATTATTTAAGGATTTGGTAACACTTTAAAATAATGTCTCAATTGTTAACATTAGTAAATGCATTGGTAACACTTCATAATAGCTGCAATTCTTAGCTAAGCATTAGTAAATAGTCAGTTCATGCTTTATATAGCCTTCTCCCAAAATTAATATTTTAGTAAGCATTTTATAAATACAGCTATAATTTAATTGTTCATGGTTTATATGCACATTTATTTTGAGGAGATTAAAGGCTGTAATCTTCCTAAAAAAATGTAAAATAAAAAATAAAATAAATAAAATAAACAAACACAGAACTCATAAATATTTATTTCAAGATGCAATAAAAGAAAACTGTACACTTGAATTTTTATATATATATATATATATATATATATATATATATATATATATATATACACACACACACACACAATTGCATAAGTTTATATTGAACATTTTTTATCAAGTGTACAGCTAATAATAGTAATAATAATAATGCATTTTATTTAGTTTTAGCTACAGACACCAAACTTGGTACATAAATTGTTCTTATCAAGACGGACAACTTTCTAATTCACAGTCATAAGCTACAACCAACAGGAAGTCCACTATTTTGATTTGAATATGGATTTTTGGGAAGATTATTTTGTGAATTAATGAATGCTCCTCACAGGGGAAGTACACTATACACACCAAACTTTTTCTACATGAAGAAAAAACATTGAGGAACTTAAATTGCGAACAGATTTTGGTTAGCTTGAACTGTTTTGTCGTGGTGATTTTTTGAAATGACAGTAAAAAGGGAAACATTAATTGTCTTGTATGTTTAAATTGCAGCTTCCAAACACTTCAAAGCATTTGTTCATACAGAGATCAAATAATTCTGAGGAAATATGCATAGTTTCACGACTTTACAACACTGTATGGATAAAAGAAAATGTGAAAACTGTCAGACTTCTCAACTGACATGATCTCACTCTGGCCACTCTGTCTGTGTGAGGAAAGGGAGGGGGAGAGGGAGGGGGAGTGTGAGGGGGTTGGTGACTGTGAATTTTTGGTGATTGACAGTGTGTGTGGACTGTAGGGAGGGGCTGTCTGGCAGAGAGAGAGAGAGAGAGAGAGAGACCTAATCATCCCTTTAATAATCAGGAAAAAAAATCTGTATTTTAAATTGTTATTGTTTTTGTTGTTGCTAATGGTGGCGTTTTTTTCCTTTCATTACAGGTTAAGAAATCTCTTAGGCCTTATCCTTTTCTGACAGTTTTAGGGATTTAAAAACATCCTAATAATCCTTATTTGTGCTGCAAATAATAATTTCAAACTCATTTGATACTGACCTATGACATTCTGTGACATGACATTTATTAATTTCATGGATGTAACAGTAAAACTCTTCAACTGACAGATAAAGCTGCAATGCAAGCAAAACTATTTCACAAATGCTTATAGGTAATTAAAATCATTACAAAACACTAATAAATTATTTAAGGATTTGGTAACACTGTAAAATAATGTCTAATTTGTTAACATTAGTAAATGCATTGGTAACACTTTATAATAACTGCACTCATTAGCTAAGCATTAGTAAATAGTGCATGATTATAAATCCTTTTCCCTTAATAATAGTCAATATTAAGCAGTAATACATCTATAAATAAATTGTTCTTGGTTTAATTAAAAGCACATATATTACAAAGGAGATTAAAGTCTTAGTTGTCTCATAAAATAAATAAATAAACCCAACCCAGTTTGATTCAGAATTCAGAAATATTTATTTCAAGATGCAATAAAATGAAACTGTACACTTAAATAGCTTTTGAGCGATTCTTGAAGGATTAGCATCACCTCCTCTTGTACGATGGTTTGAGGAATATATCTTCCAGATAGTACCACCACTCCCTATATGCAGAGTATGCAGTCTTCGTAGGGCACCAACTCCCAGAGGGGGCACCATCCCAGTTGCTTTAAAAAAAAATAAAAAAAAACATGCGCCATTCTCCCATCCGCGCTCGCGACCGCTCACACCTCATGTTTGCGGCTGAATGTTCGTAATTGATGGATGGACATCTATGCCTGGGTATAGGACATCAGCAATCCGACACAGAGAAAAGAAAACTAAAAAAAAAAAAAAAAAAAAGGCATAAAGCTGTCTTGACAGTGGACATTCAAGAGTCTCAAATTTAGGGACGGTCTCTAAAGTTACATGTGATATTGTTATACACTTTTCTAACGTCAGTAGCATTTGAAGAGAATTACTTACAAAAACAACTGTAATTGTTCATCTAGGTGACAGCTATAATGCACAATTAATTTGAATGTTTGATATTTATTACAACAAACTGTAAGTCATATGTAAATTTGCTACTTTTTCACATGGGCTCAAATGCAAATTTGAAGCTCAATAGCATTTGAGAAGAAAGACTTGCAGTCACAAAACAATTGTAATGTGTTCATATAGGTGTCAGCTATAATGCACACCTTATACATTTTTTTTAAATATAAAAATAATGTGTTACTAAAGTTATATAAATTGTTCTGTGTATGTGATTTCAAAGTCTAGATTGGTCGGATTAACCCTTTAACTGCCGCATTCCTTAAAACTTGATTGTCAGAGGGTTACTGTAAATGCTTATGCCCGCTGGGCACAGTTTTCCCGATGCCACCGGGGTGGCGTTGCACTGATGGCTTGAGCCCGACATCGCTGCTTGCAGCTATATTTAGGGCCCAAGCACCGATGGTGTGAGGACCCTCTTGGAATTGCTCCGTTTATTATTATTATTATTATTAGGGCTCAAGCCCAAAGGGCGAGAGGCCTATTGTTTTCCTTAGGATTATTTTTTATTATTATTATTATTATTATTATTATTATTATTATTTTTTTCCAACGTCTCGGGGGCTTTTGGGGCCCTTAACATGCTTAAAAAGTCTTGAAAATTGGCACACAGATTGGAACCTGCGGCCATTAGGGCCGGGCAGAGACTGATACACGGGCGTGGCACAGGGGCTCTACAGCGCCCCCTGGAATATGGAGGGCCATATATCATACATTCTTGCTCGTAGACGTATGAAACTCGGTACACATATAAATCTCATCAATCCAAACAACTTTTGTATTGCATATCATAGGCTCCGCCCAACAGGAAGTTGGCTATTTAGGGTTTAGTATTCAAATTTTTCGTCAAAGTTGTGGGGGCTTTTGGGGTCCTTAACATACTCAAAAACTCTTGAAAATTTGCGCAAACTTTGGAATCTGTGGCCTTTAGGAGCCTGCAGAGGCTGGGACCCGGGCGTGGCACAGGGGCTCTACGGCGCCCCCTGGAACACAGTCAGAAATGTTGATGTATAGCTCACACATACTTGCACATATTCATATGAAACTCAGTACACATATAGATCTCATCGTGCCGAACAACTTTCGTATTGCATGTCATAGGCTCCGCCCATCAGGAAGTCAGCTATTTAGAGTTATGTAAAAAGCGCATGCTCTGGAATTTGAAATACTTGTCATAGGTTTTTTGCTCGATTGCCGCCAAACTCGGTCAACATGATCTCAAGACACTGGGGATGAAAAATTGCCAGGGGATTTTTGATATCTCGAACGGTTTGCTCGTGGCGAGGCGTTGAAATTATGGCGAGAAATGAGAAACAGGAAGTGTCTAATACCGTCCACATACATTTCCTGATTTTAATCAAACTTCATCAGATTATTCGTTGTATGATGTCGATCGCATATATGTGACTATTAGGAGTCAAAGTTATAGCGCCACCAACTGGCAGAAGGAAGTGTGTCATTTTCAAAATGATTTGAATTCAGCATCTTATTATTACTCGATTTGCTTCAAACTTCATCAGAATAATGTTAAAACACAGCCGATATAAATCTGCAAGGGGGATATTGATATCTAAAAAATTGTTGCCGTGGCAACATGTCAAACTGGAATACTTCTCAGGTGATTTTGAGGCAAATAACATACTTAGAATTTCACAAAACTCTGAACACACATCAGTATTTCTGATAGGAACTTAAATTGTGAATGGATTTTGGATAGCTTGAATGGTTTTGCCGTGGTGATTTTTTTAAATGACCTTACAAAGGGAATCATTATTGTATTTTTAAATTGCAGCTTCCAAACACGTCAAAGAATTTTTTCATACAGATGAAAAAGTCATTCTGAGGAAATATGCATAGTTTCACGACTTTACAACACTGTATGGATAACAGAAAATTAAAAAAACTGTCAGACATCTCATCTCACTCTGTCCCTCTGTTTTAGTATATGTGCTTAGACTTCCATTGTCTGAGAGAAATAGCGCCCCTACAGGTTCAATTCCCGGACTTTTACTTTCACTTTTAAATCGGTTAAAAATACAAACAAATACTTAGATTTAATTCACACTGACAAGCTAAACCAACATATCTGATTATTACCGGTTCAGGGCTCATGGATAAATTATTTCTGGCCAGAGATACGTGAGAAATAGGAGAGATGAATCACCGCTGTGATCACGAGCGTCTGGAGTAAAGAGCTCAGAAAAAACGAATTTATTCCTGTTTTAAAGCTTTTAAAAGTAAATTATTACAGCGATATCACACAATCAACCAATTAGAACACACCAAGAGCTAAATTAAGATGTTTTTGAACTGTTTGTGTGAAAATGAAATATTTGCAGCTGCCTATCTGAAATCACCGCTCCGATCAGCGCGTACAGTGTCCAGCTCAAAACAAACGAATTTATTCTTGTTTAAGAGCTTTTTTAAATAAAATATTACCACAAATGCACACAATAAACCCATTGTAACACAACAAGAGCTAAATGCAGGTGTTTGTGACCTGTTTAAGTGTGCAAGACTATTTGAAAGCGCGACTGGCAGAATAACATATCTCTCGAGCTGCAGGATTCTGTCTTTCGTCGTAAGAACGAACACATCACGGACAAGATTATTTCAAAATACATAATAGCTTGGCGAATATAAACGAAAACAGCCACGTGAACATAAACTGGATCTACTGGATTTGAATATTAAAGTGACCACATTTACCACTTGCTTCTGTCTTGGCTGCTTTTTTAATGTGTGCGTATTTATTTATCTATTTATCTTTTTATACATTTTGTATAATTTCATAGTTTGTGTATTACAATTATAAAAACAAAAATAAAATTAGCCACTCACATAGAAATAGCTTAGGCCTTAACCTTTTTCTGACAGTTTTAGGGATTTTTAAAAATCCTAAAAAAACCTTATTTGTGCTGCAAATAATAATTTCAAACTCATTTGATACTGACCTATGACATCCTGTGACATTATATTTATTTGAATTTACATAATCTCATGGATGTAACAGTAAATCTGTTCAGCTCACAGATCAATACTAAGCTGTAATACAAGCAGAACTTTCACAAATGCTTATGAGTCATTTAAGGATTTGATAACACTGTAAAATAATGTCTAATTTGTTAACATTAGCAAATTAATTGATAACACTTTATAATAACTGCACTCATTATTAAATAGTCAGTTCATGCTTTATAAAGCCTTGTCCCAATATTAATAGTCAGTAGTAAGCAGTTTATAAATACAGCTATAAATAGCTTGTCCTTGGTTTATAAGCACATTTATTAAAAATGAGAGTAAGTTATCTTCCTATGAAAAATAAAAGATAAAAATAAACAAACAACAACACAGATTGATACAGAACTCAGAAATTTTATTGTGGATTTATGATAAAGCCTGCAAATGAATTCATACTCCTCCTCATACTACTCCATACTCCTTTTTCAACATGATGCCAATATACTGAGATGTTAAATTGTGAATGGGTTTAGGATAGCTTAAATGGTGTTGCCATAGAGATTTATTAAAGTAACATAAAAAAATACAATAGTTATTTTACTATATCTTTACAATTTTTCATTCTAAATCTTCATAATTTTTTATATAAGTAGAAGTCCTCATTTGAAGGAAGCACAGTAAGTTTCATAGCTTTATCACTTTCAAGAGCCAGCATAAAATTTAAACTATCATAACTTATAAATCAAGCTTGCAATTCTTAGTACCTATAATGGCCACCAGAGGGAGCTATAGGATTACTTTTAAATAATTATTGGAGAAACGAGTATGATTTAAATCATTTATAGAAATCTTTCAAATAAAATAATATGTATTTTAGGAATTTTACTGATAAAATGACCCTCACTTAATTAGAATAACAAGCTGAAGTATTGTGAACTGTATATTAAGAATAATTCTTAATAGGCTTTATGGACAGATACGTTTTAAGTGACTCTTGAAGGTTCAGCACCACATCCTCTTTTACCACTGTTTAAAGAATTAATCTTACAGAACAGGTGTGAATGAATTTTGGATAGCTTGAATGGTTTTGTCGTGGTGATTTTTTGAAATAATAGTAAAAAAGGAACCAGTAAAAAAAAGTGCAGCTTCTAAACACTTCAAAAAAATGTACACATAGAAGACAAGTCATTCTGAGGAAATATGCATAGTTTCATGACTATACAACATTATATGGATGACAGAAAATTAAAAAACATACATCTGATGTCACTATGTCCCTCTGTCACTGTGTGTGTGTGTTTGTGTGTGTTTTAAGTGAATTAGGTGTGAAACTATCAGTGAGCATTTAGTCTCCAGCGCCAACATTTTACAGAACTGCCACTTTCCTGGAGTCTCAGAATTACAATGTGTCAGGTTCTGAGAGATCTAAGATTCCAAAAAAATATTTAATTAGAATACCATGAAGTATTGTGAAATACTATATATTAAGACTTTATATATAGGCTTAATGAACAGATTAGACTGACTCGTGAAGGACCAGCACCACCTCCTCTTGTTTGATGGTTTGAGGAATATATCTTCCAGAATCCGGGATTAAGATTTAGGAGCTCATTTTTATTCCACCTCCTTTCCTGAAAGTCTGTCTTGCAGAATTGACTAAAAATTAATCTTCACATTAATTCCTAATTCTTTTGCAATTCTTTTGTCAGTTCTTCTTGACCTGTTTTTCTCTTCCAGCTTTCCTGGACTATTGTATAGCACTCATAAATGATTAAATAAAAAATAATGGTAGTTATTAAGATTGATATGGTTTGGAATTGGTAAAATGTGCTTGGAAAAAAATCACAATAAAACAATGTTTTAATGTTTAAGTTTGGAATATTAACTGACATGAATGAATGCTATATAAATATTGTTCATGTTAACATAATGTTTATAAATGAAATCTTATTGTAAAGTGTTACTAAAGTTATATATATATATATATATATATATATATTGTTCTGTGAATGTGATTTTAAAGTCTAGATGATTCGGATTAACCCTTTAACTGCCATATCAAGTTCAAGTTCAAGTTCAAGTTCAATTTATTTGTATAGCGCATTTACAACAGCCTCCTGGCTGACCAAAGTGCTTTAACATAAGAGCAAGAATATTACACATACATAAAAATAGACCAGACAAAAAATTTAAAACCACCCATTTCAAAATGTAGCATAACACAGTAGTCAGTACACTAAGGAAAATAAAAAAGTTTTTAGCAAAGATTTAAAATTAGACAAGGAAGGGGCCAGTCTGATCTCTAAAGGCAGGGTATTCCAGAGTCGTGGCCCAGCCACTGCAAATGCACGCTCCCCTCTACGCTCCCCTCTATCCTTTAAAACCTCACTGCCAGAGGGATATTGTGAATGCATGTGCCCGCTGGGCACAGTTTACCTGATGCCACCGGGGTGGTGATGGCATTGGTGGCTTGAGCCCGCCATCGCTGCTTGCAGCTATATTTATTATTATTATTCTTCTTCTCCATAATGAATCGCATTTTTGAAGGCCTAAACATACTCAAAAAGTCATGAAACTTTGCACACACCTCAGAACCGGCGAAAATGTACATATGATATGGGTTTCAGAAGTGGGTGTGGCAAAATGGCTCAACAGCGCCACCTATACACATTCAACGGTGTGCGCCTTGAGCTACGTTTCATGTACATGTATGAAAATTGGTATACACATGTAACTCTCCAATACCTACAAAAAAGACTCTTGGACCAAAATTCTAAACCCAACAGGAAGTCGGTTATTTTTAATTTTATGAGCAAATTTTGTGTCATTTTTGTCATTTCCATGCGTTGTATTTTAACGAACTCCTCCTAGAAATTTATTCAGATAAACACCAAATTTGGTATGCCTCATCTAAAGGCCTTTGCGATGTTAAATTGCGAAGATTTTGAGTTTTCGTTAATGGGCGTGTCCGTGGCGGCCTGGCGAATTTCGATGATTCGCCATGAAAAATGAAGTTCCTATAACTCAGACATACAATGTTCAATCTGCCTCAAACTTCACATGGTTGATAAGACTCTGGAACTGAACAGATTGACATGCCCATATTCAGTTATAGTCATAGCGCCACCTATTGGCAACAGGAAGTTACATATTTTATGCTCCGAAGAACTACTCCTAGAAATTTTATGACATCAATGTCTTTTTTGTGGTCAGTCTAATCTAAAGGCCTGTGCAATGTTAAATTGTGAAGATCTTGAGTTTTCGTTAAAGGGCGTGTCCATGGCGCGGTGACAAAGTTCGATGTCTCGCCATGGGAGTAGAAGTTGTTGTAACTCAGGCATAAAATATCAGATCTTGCCCAAACTTCACATGCTTGATAAGAGTACTGACCTGCCCACATCTGGAGGCCAATATTCCATTGGGTGTGGCAAAATGGCTCGATAGCGCCACCTATACACTTTCAATGGAGTGCGCCTCGAGCTACGTGTCACGTACATGTACGAAAATCGGTACACATATGTAACACACCAATAGCTACAAAAAAGTCTCTTGGTACGAAATCCGAATCCCAGCAGGAAGTCGGTTATTTAGAATTTTCTCTGCAAAATTGGCATCGTTTTTGCCATTTTCAGGGGTTGTACTTTAACGAACTCCTCCTAGAGATTTATTCAGATCAACACCAAACTTGGTCAGTTAAATCTAAAGGCCTTTGCGATGTTAAATTGTGAGGATCTTGAGGTTTTGTTAAAGGGCGTGTCCATGGCGGCCTGACAAATTTCGATGTTTTGCCATGAAAAGGAAGTTGCTGTAACTCTGACATACAATGTCCAATCTGCCCCAGATTTCACATGTTAGATAAAACTTCTGCCCTTAATAGATCTACATGCCCACATTCAGTTATAGTCATAGCGCCACCTATTGGCAACAGTAAGTGACATGTTTTACGCTGCGACAAACAACTCCTATAATTTTTTTGAGATTAACATATATTTTTTGGTCAGTCTAATCTAAAGGCCTGTGCAATGTTAAGTTTTGGAGATCTTGAGTTTTTGTTAAAGGGCGTTTCCATGGCGCCATGACAAAATTTGATGTCTTGCAACAGCAAGAGAAGTTGTTGTAACTCAAGCATAAAATGTTCAATCTTCCCCAAACTTCACATGTTTGATAAGAGTCCTGGCCTGAACACATCTGAAGGCCAATATTCCATTATAATGATAGCGCCACCTGCTGGCAACGGTAAGATTGGCACATATATGGGATATACTTTGATATATTCCACTTATATTTAGGACATTAAATGCATATTTCTCAACGTTCACCTTTTTACTAAAGCCACACGATGGCGGTGAGCCCGGGTGCGAGGGCCCGTTCATCGCTGCTTGCAGCTTTAATTAGGGCTCAAGCCCAAAGGGCGAGAGGCCTATTGTTTTCCTTAGGATTATTTTTTATTATTAGGGCTCAAGCCTGGAGGGCGAGAGCCCTATTGTTTTCCTTAGGATTATTTGTTATTATTATTATTATTATTTATTATTATTATTTTTCTTCAAGGTTTCGGGGGCTTTTGGGGCCCTTAACATGCTTAAAAAGTCTTGAAAATTGGCACACAAATTGGAACCTGCGGCCATTAGGGCCGGGCAGAGACTGATACACGGGCGTGGCACAGGGGCTCTACAGCGCCCCCTGGAATACTTAGGGCCATATATCATACATACTTGCACGTAGACATACGAAACTTGGTACACATATAGAACTCATCAATACAAACAACTTTCGTATTGCATATCATAGGCTCCGCCCAACAGGAAGTTGGCTATTTAGGGTTTATTATTCATATTTGTCGTCGAAGTTGTGGGGGCTTTTGGAGTCCTTAACATACTCAAAAACTCTTGAAAATTTGCACACACCTTTGGATCTGTGGCCTTTAGGAGCCTGCAGAGGTTGGGACCTGGGCGTGGCACAGGGGCTCTACGGCGCCCCCTGGAACACAGTCATAAATGTTGATGTATAGCTCACACATACTTGCACGTATTAATATGAAACTCAGTACACATATAGATCTCATCGTGCCGAACAACTTGCGTATTGCATGTCATAGGCTCCGCCCAACAGGAAGTCAGCTATTTAGAGTTATGTAAAAAGCGCATGCTCTGGAATTTGATATACTTGTCATAGGTTTTTTACTCGATTGCCACCAAACTCGGTCAACATGATCTCAAGACATTGGGGATGAAAAATTGCCAGGGGATTTTTGATATCTCGAACGGTTTGCTCGTAGCGAGGCGTTGAATTTATGGCGAGAATTGAGAAACAGGAAGTGTCTAATACCATCCTCATACATTTCCTAATTTTAATCAAACTTCATCAGATTATTCATTGTATGATGTCGATCGCATAAATGTGACTATTAGGAGTCAAAGTTATAGCGCCACCAACTGGCAGCAGGAAGTGTGTCATTTTCAAAATGCTTTGAATTCAGCATCTTATTTTTACTCGATTTGCTTCAAACTTCATCAGAATAATGTTAAAACACAGCCGATATAAATCTGCTGGGGGGATATTGATATCTAAAAATATTGTTGCCGTGGCAACATGTCAAACTGGAATACTTCTCAGGTGATTTTGAGGCATATAACATGCTTAGAATTTCATCAAACTCAGAACACATATCAGTATTAGTGACAGCTAGACACTGGCAAAAGTTCATACGAGGGCGTGGAAGAGGCACTCTATAGCGCCACCTTTTGTCAAAAGTGAGGGGGTTAGTTTTAGCTACAGACACCAAACTCAGTACAAAAATTGTTCTTATCAAGACGGACAACTTTCTAATTCACAGTCATCAGCTACGACCAACAGGAAGTCGGCTATTTTGATTTGAATGTGGATTGTTTTTTACATTTAGCTGTGAATTAATGCATACTGCTCAGAGGAGAGTAACACTATACACACCAAACTTGGTCTACATGTTGAAAAAACATTGAGGAACTTAAATTGTGAATGGGTTTTGGATAGCTTGGATGGTTTTGTCGTGGTGATTTTTTAAAATGACAATAAAGATGGAATTATTAATTTTCCTGCATTTTTAAATTCCAAACACTTCAAAACCTTTTTTCATACAGAAAAAAAGTTATTCTGAGTAAATATGCATAGTTTCATGACTTTACAACACTGTATGGATAACAGAAAATTAAAAAACTGTCAGACATCTCATATCACTCTGTCCATCTGTTTGAGTGTGTGTGCTTAGACTTCCATTGTCTGAGAGAAATAGCGCCCCTACAGGTGCAGTTACCGGACTAAAAAAGGGAGGAGACTGTCTTTTTGTTTCGATTTTAAATCGGTTAAAATACAAATAAATACTTGGATTTAATTCACAATGACAAGCTAAACCAACATATATGATTATTATCAGGTCAGGGCTCATTAATAATTGATGTGTGGTCAGTGATACGTGAGAAACACGAGAGATGAATCACCGCTCTGAGCAGGAGCGTGTGGAATGATGAGCTCAGAAAAAACGAGTTTATTCTTGTTTTATAGCTATTAAAAATAAAGTATTGCAGCCATATCACACAATTCACCAATTAGAGCACACCAAGAGCTAAATTAAGATGTTTTTGAACTGTTTGTGTGAAAATGAATTATTCGCAGCTGCCTATCTGAAATCACTGCCTCCGATCAGCGCGCACAGTGTCACAAGTTCAAAACTAACGAATTTATTCTTGTTTAAGAGCTTTTTAAAATAAGTTATTGCCATAAATGCACACAATACATCCATTATAACACAACACTAGCTAAATGCAGGTGTTTGTGACCCGTTTAAGTGTGCAAGACTATTTGAAAGCGCGACTGGCAGAATACCATATATCTCTGCAGCTGCAGGATTCTGCCTTTCGTCGTAAGAACGAAGTGAACACATCACGGACAAGATTATTTCAAAATACATAATAGATTGGCTAATATAAACGAAAACAGCCACGTGAACATAAACTGTTGAGAAATAAATCTGAAGTGGATCTATTGGATTTTAATATTAAGTGACCGCATATACCAGCTGCTTCTGTCTTCAATTTTAATCTATATAAAAAATTTAACTCATTCATCTTGGCTGCTTTTTTAATGTGTGTACGTATTTATTTATTATTTTGCTCTAACAAGACTAAATCTATATTTAATTAAATCAATTACATTTTATTTTACATTTGATTTGTCCATTTCTGCATCTAAACGCCTAAAAACCTAAAACATGCTCTATTATACTATTGTTAGCAATTTCTTTATCGTCCAATTTATCTGGTGTACACTTTTATTTTCATAATAAACTTGTTTGTTAGATTATACACAGTTACAGTGGTCTATAATAAATATTGACAGGTTTTATTCAAGCTGTTTAGAATGAATGCAGTAGGCTAATTTTTTTTTAATGTAAATCCAAAAAAAATAAATAAATAAATAAATAAAAAACATTGGAAAATAATAACTGTTGTACTTTTTTTATACATTTTGTATAATTTTATAGTTTATGCATTATAGTTATAAAAACAAATAAATTTAGCCACTCACATAGAAATCTTAGGCCTTATCCTTTTTTGACAGTTTTAGGGATTTTTAAAAATCCTAAAAAACCTTATTTGTGCTGCAAATAATAATTTCAAATTAATTTGATACTGACCTCTGACATCCTGTGACATGATATTTATTTGAATTTACATATTCTCATGGATGTAACAGTAAATCTGTTCAGCTTACAGATCAAGACTAAGCTGTAATGCAAGCAGAACTTTCACAAATGCTTTTAGGTCAATAAAATCATTACAAAACACTTACAAATCATTTAAGGGATTTGATAACACTGTAAAATAATGTTTAATTTGTTAACATTAGCAAATGCATTGATAACACTTTATAATAACTGCACTCATTAGTAAATAGTCAGTTCATGCTTCATAAAGCCTTGTCCCAATATTAATATTCAGTAGTAAGCAGTTTATAAATACAGCTATAAATAGCTTGTTCTTGGTTTATAAGCACATTTATTAAAAAGGAGAGTAAAGGGTCAGTTATCTTCCTATGAAAAAAAATAAAATAAAAATAAACAAACAACAACACAGATTGATACAGAACTCAGAAATGTTATTGTGGATTTATGATAAAATCAGCCTGTAAATGAATTCATTCTCCTCCAAGAAGACATAAGTAGTTCACACCAAACTGTTTTAACATGAAGCCATATACTGAAGATGTTAAATTTCGAAAGGGTTTAGGATACCTTAAATGGTGTGGCGATAGCGATTTATTAAAGTAACATAAAAAATACAATAGTTATTTTACTATATCTTTAACATTTTTAATTCCAACTCTTCATAATTTTTTATATACGTAGAAGTCATCATTTGAAGGAAGCACAGTAAGTTTCATAGCTTTATCATTTTCAAGAGCCAGCATAAAATTAAAACTATCATAACATATAAATCAAGCTTGCAATTCTTAGTACCAATAATGGCCACCAGATGGCGCTATAGGATTACTTTTAAATAATTATTGTAGAAACAAGTATGATTTAAATCATTTATAGAAATCTTTCAAAGAAAAATAATATGAATTTTATGTATTTTACTGATAAAATGACCCTCACTTAATTAGAATATCAAGCTGAAGTATTGTGAACTGTATATTAAGAATAATTCTTTATAGGCTTAGGGACAGATATGTTTTGAGTGACTCTTGAAGGATCAGCACCACATCCTCTTTTACCACTGTTTAAAGAATGTATCTTACAGTACAGGTGCGGATGAATTTTGAATGGCTTGAATGGTTTTGTCGTGGTGATTTTTTGAAATAACAGTAAAAAAGTAACCAGTAAATGTCTTTTATTGTTTTAAAGTGCAGCTTCTAAACACTTAAAAAAATTGTACACATAGAAGACAAGTCATTCTGAGGAAATATGCATAGTTTCATGACTATACAACACTATATGGATGATAGAAAATTAAAAAAACTATCATACATCTGATGTCACTCTGTCCCTCTGTCACCGTGGGTGATGTGTGTGTGTGTGTGTGTTAATTGAATTAGGTGTGAAACTATCAGGGAGCATTTAGTCTCCAGCGCCAACATTTTACAGAACTGCCACTTTCCTGGAGTCTCAGAATTACAATGTGTCAGGTTCTGAGAGATCTAAGATTCCAAAAAATTATTTAATTAGAATACCATGAAGTATTGTGAAATACTATATATTAAGACTTATATATATATAAGACTATATATAGGCTTTCTGAACCGATTACAGTGACTCGTGAAGGACCAGCACCACCTCCTCTTGTCCGATGGTTTGAGGAATATATCTTCCAGAATCCGGGATTAAGATTTAGGAGCTCATTTTTATTCCACCTCCTTTCCTGAAAAGTCTGTCTTGCAGAATTGACTAAAAATTAATCTTCACATTAATTCCTAATTATTTTGCAATTCTTTTTGTCAGTTCTTCTTGACCTGTTTTTTTTTTTCTTCTTCTTTTCTGACCTCATGACCCAGTCAGCATTTTTGTACAATGGTCAAGTCTTAACTTATCCATTTCTGTATTGCATTTGTGTTTGATATTTCTCATGGGTATTTCATAATTTTCGACTTTGAGTTAAAATAGTTTGAGTTAAAACTCTTTTTTAGTGCATTTCATCTGTAAAAGAAAACATGCCTAATAATTCTGCACATGAATATAAGGAGTTTTTCTCTTCCAGCTTTCCTGGACTATTGTATAACACTCATAAATTATTAAATAAAAAATAATGGTAGTTATTAAGATTGATATGGTTTGGAATTGGTAAAATGTGCTTGGAAAAAAATCACAAAACAATGTTTTAATGTTTAAGTTTGGAATATTAACTGACATGAATGAATGCTATATAAATATTGTTCATGTTAACATAATGTTTATAAATGAAATCTTATTGTAAAGTGTTACTAAATATATATATATATATATATATATATATATATATATATATTGTTCTGTGAATGTGATTTTAAAGTCTAGATGATTCGGATTAACCCTTTAACTGCCATATCCTTTAAAACCTCACTGCCAGAGGGATATTGTGAATGCATGTGCCCGCTGGGCACAGTTTACCTGATGCCACCGGGGTGGCGATGGCATTGGTGGCTTGAGCCCGCCATCGCTGCTTGCAGCTATATTTATTATTATTATTATTATTATTATTATTATTTTTTTTTTTCAACGTCTCGGGGGCTTTTGGGGCCCTTAACGTGCTTAAAAAGTCTTGAAAATTGGCACACAGATTGGAACCTGCGGCCATTAGGGCCGGGCAGAGACTGATACACGGGCGTGGCACAGGGGCTCTACAGCGCCCCCTGGAATATGGAGGGCCATATATCATACATTCTTGCTCGTAGACGAATGAAACTCGGTACACATATAAATCTCATCAATCCAAACAACTTTTGTATTGCATATCATAGGCTCCGCCCAACAGGAAGTTGGCTATTTAGGGTTTAGTATTCAAATTTTTCGTCAAAGTTGTGGGGGCTTTTGGGGTCCTTAACATACTCAAAAACTCTTGAAAATTTGCGCACACTTTGGAATCTGTGGCCTTTAGGAGCCTGCAGAGGCTGGGACCCGGGCGTGGCACAGGGGCTCTACGGCGCCCCCTGGAACACAGTCAGAAATGTTGATGTATAGCTCACACATACTTGCACATATTCATATGAAACTCAGTACACATATAGATCTCATCGTGCCGAACAACTTTCGTATTGCATGTCATAGGCTCCACCCAACAGGAAGTCAGCTATTTAGAGTTATGTAAAAAGCGCATGCTCTGGAATTTGAAATACTTGTCATAGGTTTTTTTCTCGATTGCCGCCAAACTTGGTCAACATGATCTCAAGACACTGGGGATGAAAAATTGCCAGGGGATTTTTGATATCTCGAACGGTTTGCTCGTGGCGAGGCGTTGAAATTATGGCGAGAAATGAGAAACAGGAAGTGTCTAATACCGTCCACATACATTTCCTGATTTTAATCAAACTTCATCAGATTATTCGTTGTATGATGTCGATCGCATATATGTGACTATTAGGAGTCAAAGTTATAGCGCCACCAACTGGCAGAAGGAAGTGTGTCATTTTCAAAATGATTTGAATTCAGCATCTTATTATTACTCGATTTGCTTCAAACTTCATCAGAATAATGTTAAAACACAGCCGATATAAATCTGCAAGGGGGATATTGATATCTAAAAAATTGTTGCCGTGGCAACATGTCAAACTGGAATACTTCTCAGGTGATTTTGAGGCAAATAACATACTTAGAATTTCACAAAACTCTGAACACACATCAGTATTTCTGATAGGAACTTAAATTGTGAATGGATTTTGGATAGCTTGAATGGTTTTGCCGTTGTGATTTTTTTAAATGACCTTACAAAGGGAATCATTATTGTATTTTTAAATTGCAGCTTCCAAACACGTCAAAGAATTTTTTCATACAGATGAAAAAGTCATTCTGAGGAAATATGCATAGTTTAACGACTTTACAACACTGTATGGATAACAGAAAATTAAAAAACTGTCAGACATCTCATCTCACGCTGTCCCTCTGTTTGAGTATATGTGCTTCAGACTTCCATTGTCTGAGAGATATAGCGCCCCTACAGGTTCAATTCCCGGACTTTTACTTTGACTTTTAAATCGGTTAAAAATACAAATAAATACTTAGATTTAATTCACACTGACAAGCTAAACCAACATATCTGATTATTACCGGTTCAGGGCTCATGGATAAATTATTTCTGGCCAGAGATACGTGAGAAATAGGAGAGATGAATCACCGCTGTGACCACGAGCGTCTGGAGTAAAGAGCTCAGAGAAAACGAATTTATTCCTGTTTTAAAGCTTTTAAAAATAAATTATTACAGCGATATCACACAATCAACCAATTAGAACACACCAAGAGCTAAATTCAGATGTTTTTGAACTGTTTGTGTGAAAATGAAATATTTGTGGCTGCCTATCTGAAATCACGCCTCCGATCAGCGCGTACAGTGTCGAGCTCAAAACAAACGAATTTATTCTTGTTTAAGAGCTTTTTTAAATAAAATATTACCACAAATGCACACAATAAACCCATTGTAACACAACAAGAGCTAAATGCAGGTGTTTGTGACCTGTTTAAGTGTGCAAGACTATTTGAAAGCGCGACTGGCAGAATAACATATCTCTCGAGCTGCAGGATTCTGTCTTTCGTCGTACGAACGAACACATCACGGACAAGATTATTTCAAAATACATAATAGCTTGGCGAATATAAACGAAAACAGCCACGTGAACATAAACTGGATCTACTGGATTTGAATATTAAAGTGACCACATTTACCACTTGCTTCTGTCTTCAATTTTAATCTATATAAAAAAGGAAACTCATTCGACTTGGCTGCTTTTTTAATGTGTGCGTATTTATTTATTTACCTTTTTATACATTTTGTATAATTTCATAGTTTGTGTATTACAATTATAAAAACAAAAATAAATTTAGCCACTCACATAGAAATAGCTTAGGCCTTAACCTTTTTCTGACAGTTTTAGGGATTTTTAAAAATCCTAAAAAAAACTTATTTGTGCTGCAAATAATAATTTCAAACTCATTTGATACTGACCTATGACATCCTGTGACATTATATTTATTTGAATTTACATAATCTCATAGATGTAACAGTAAATCTGTTCAGCTCACAGATCAATACTAAGCTGTAATGCAAGCAGAACTTTCACAAATGCTTATGAGTCATTTAAGGATTTGATAACACTGTAAAATAATGTCTAATTTGTTAACATTAGCAAATTCATTGATAACACTTTATAATAACTGCACTCATTATTAAATAGTCAGTTCATGCTTTATAAAGCCTTGTCCCAATATTAATAGTCAGTAGTAAGCAGTTTATAAATACAGCTATAAATAGCTTGTCCTTGGTTTATAAGCACATTTATTAAAAAGGAGAGTAAAGGGTCAGTTATCTTCCTATGAAAAATAAAAGATAAAAATAAACAAACAACAACAACACAGATTGATACAGAACTCAGAAATTTTATTGTGGATTTATGATAAAATCAGCCTGTAAATGAATTCATACTCCTCCTCATACTACTCCATACTCCTTTTTCAACATTATGCCAATATACTGAGATGTTAAATTGTGAATGGGTTTAGGATAGCTTAAATGGTGTTGCCATAGAGATTTATTAAAGTAACATAAAAAATACAATAGTTATTTTACTATATCTTTAAAATTTTTCATTCTAACTCTTCATAATTTTTTATATAAGTAGAAGTCCTCATTTGAAGGAAGCACAGTAAGTTTCATAGCTTTATCATTTTCAAGAGCCAGCATAAAATTAAAACTATCATAACTTATAAATCAAGCTTGCAATTCTTAGTACCTATAATGGCCACCAGAGGGAGCTATAGGATTACTTTTAAATAATTATTGCAGAAACGAGTATGATTTAAATAATTTATAGAAATCTTTCAAATAAAATAATATGTATTTTAGGAATTTTACTGATAAAATGACCCTCACTTAATTAGAATAACAAGCTGAAGTATTGTGAACTGTATATTAAGAATAATTCTTTATAGGCTTTATGGACAGATACGTTTTAAGTGACTCTTGAAGGTTCAGCACCACATCCTCTTTTACCACTGTTTAAAGAATTAATCTTACAGAACAGGTGTGAATGAATTTTGGATAGCTTGAATGGTTTTGTCGTGGTGATTTTTTGAAATAATAGTAAAAAAGGAACCAGTAAAAAAAAGTGCAGCTTCTAAACACTTCAAAAAAATGTACACATAGAAGACAAGTCATTCTGAGGAAATATGCATAGTTTCATGACTATACAACATTATATGGATGACAGAAAATTAAAAAACATACATCTGATGTCACTCTGTCCCTCTGTCACTGTGTTGTGTGTGTTTGTGTGTGTTTTAAGTGAATTAGGTGTGAAACTATCAGTGAGCATTTAGTCTCCAGCGCCAACATTTTACAGAACTGCCACTTTCCTGGAGTCTCAGAATTACAATGTGTCAGGTTCTGAGAGATCTAAGATTCCAAAAAAATATTTAATTAGAATACCATGAAGTATTGTGAAATACTATATATTAAGGCTTTATATATAGGCTTTATGAACAGATTAGACTGACTCGTGAAGGACCAGCACCACCGCCTCTTGTTTGATGGTTTGAGGAATATATCTTCCAGAATCCGGGATTAAGATTTAGGAGCTCATTTTTATTCCACCTCCTTTCCTGAAAGTCTGTCTTGCAGAATTGACTAAAAATTAATCTTCACATTAATTCCTAATTCTTTTGCAATTCTTTTGTCAGTTCTTCTTGACCTGTTTTTCTCTTCCAGCTTTCCTGGACTATTGTATAGCACTCATAAATGATTAAATAAAAAATAATGGTAGTTATTAAGATTGATATGGTTTGGAATTGGTAAAATGTGCTTGGAAAAAAATCACAATAAAACAATGTTTTAATGTTTAAGTTTGGAATATTAACTGACATGAATGAATGCTATATAAATATTGTTCATGTTAACATAATGTTTATAAATGAAATCTTATTGTAAAGTGTTACTAAAGTTATATATATATATATATATATATATATATATTGTTCTGTGAATGTGATTTTAAAGTCTAGATGATTCGGATTAACCCTTTAACTGCCATATCAAGTTCAAGTTCAAGTTCAATTTATTTGTATAGCGCATTTACAACAGCCTCCTGGCTGACCAAAGTGCTTTAACATAAGAGCAAGAATATTACACATACATAAAAATAGACCAGACAAAAAATTTAAAACCACCCATTTCAAAATGTAGCATAACACAGTAGTCAGTACACTAAGGAAAATAAAAAAGTTTTTAGCAAAGATTTAAAAATAGACAAGGAAGGGGCCAGTCTGATCTCTAAAGGCAGGGTATTCCAGAGTCGTGGCCCAGCCACTGCAAATGCACGCTCCCCTCTACGCTCCCCTCTATCCTTTAAAACCTCACTGCCAGAGGGATATTGTGAATGCATGTGCCCGCTGGGCACAGTTTACCTGATGCCACCGGGGTGGTGATGGCATTGGTGGCTTGAGCCCGCCATCGCTGCTTGCAGCTATATTTATTATTATTATTCTTCTTCTCCATAATGAATCGCATTTTTGAAGGCCTAAACATACTCAAAAAGTCATGAAACTTTGCACACACCTCAGAACCGGCGAAAATGTACATATGATATGGGTTTCAGAAGTGGGTGTGGCAAAATGGCTCAACAGCGCCACCTATACACATTCAACGGTGTGCGCCTTGAGCTACGTTTCATGTACATGTATGAAAATTGGTATACACATGTAACTCTCCAATACCTACAAAAAAGACTCTTGGACCAAAATTCTAAACCCAACAGGAAGTCGGTTATTTTTAATTTTATGAGCAAATTTTGTGTCATTTTTGTCATTTCCATGCGTTGTATTTTAACGAACTCCTCCTAGAAATTTATTCAGATAAACACCAAATTTGGTATGCCTCATCTAAAGGCCTTTGCGATGTTAAATTGCGAAGATTTTGAGTTTTCGTTAATGGGCGTGTCCGTGGCGGCCTGGCGAATTTCGATGATTCGCCATGAAAAATGAAGTTGCTATAACTCAGACATACAATGTTCAATCTGCCTCAAACTTCACATGGTTGATAAGACTCTGGAACTGAACAGATTGACATGCCCATATTCAGTTATAGTCATAGCGCCACCTATTGGCAACAGGAAGTTACATATTTTATGCTCCGAAGAACTACTCCTAGAAATTTTATGACATCAATGTCTTTTTTGTGGTCAGTCTAATCTAAAGGCCTGTGCAATGTTAAATTGTGAAGATCTTGAGTTTTCGTTAAAGGGCGTGTCCATGGCGCGGTGACAAAGTTCGATGTCTCGCCATGGGAGTAGAAGTTGTTGTAACTCAGGCATAAAATATCAGATCTTGCCCAAACTTCACATGCTTGATAAGAGTACTGACCTGCCCACATCTGGAGGCCAATATTCCATTGGGTGTGGCAAAATGGCTCGATAGCGCCACCTATACACTTTCAATGGAGTGCGCCTCGAGCTACGTGTCACGTACATGTACGAAAATCGGTACACATATGTAACACACCAATAGCTACAAAAAAGTCTCTTGGTACGAAATCCGAATCCCAGCAGGAAGTCGGTTATTTAGAATTTTCTCTGCAAAATTGGCATCGTTTTTGCCATTTTCAGGGGTTGTACTTTAACGAACTCCTCCTAGAGATTTATTCAGATCAACACCAAACTTGGTCAGTTAAATCTAAAGGCCTTTGCGATGTTAAATTGTGAGGATCTTGAGGTTTTGTTAAAGGGCGTGTCCATGGCGGCCTGACAAATTTCGATGTTTTGCCATGAAAAGGAAGTTGCTGTAACTCTGACATACAATGTCCAATCTGCCCCAGATTTCACATGTTAGATAAAACTTCTGCCCTTAATAGATCTACATGCCCACATTCAGTTATAGTCATAGCGCCACCTATTGGCAACAGTAAGTGACATGTTTTACGCTGCGACAAACAACTCCTATAATTTTTTTGAGATTAACATATATTTTTTGGTCAGTCTAATCTAAAGGCCTGTGCAATGTTAAGTTTTGGAGATCTTGAGTTTTTGTTAAAGGGCGTTTCCATGGCGCCATGACAAAATTTGATGTCTTGCAACAGCAAGAGAAGTTGTTGTAACTCAAGCATAAAATGTTCAATCTTCCCCAAACTTCACATGTTTGATAAGAGTCCTGGCCTGAACACATCTGAAGGCCAATATTCCATTATAATGATAGCGCCACCTGCTGGCAACGGTAAGATTGGCACATATATGGGATATACTTTGATATATTCCACTTATATTTAGGACATTAAATGCATATTTCTCAACGTTCACCTTTTTACTAAAGCCACACGATGGCGGTGAGCCCGGGTGCGAGGGCCCGTTCATCGCTGCTTGCAGCTTTAATTAGGGCTCAAGCCCAAAGGGCGAGAGGCCTATTGTTTTCCTTAGGATTATTTTTTATTATTAGGGCTCAAGCCTGGAGGGCGAGAGCCCTATTGTTTTCCTTAGGATTATTTGTTATTATTATTATTATTATTTATTATTATTATTTTTCTTCAAGGTTTCGGGGGCTTTTGGGGCCCTTAACATGCTTAAAAAGTCTTGAAAATTGGCACACAAATTGGAACCTGCGGCCATTAGGGCCGGGCAGAGACTGATACACGGGCGTGGCACAGGGGCTCTACAGCGCCCCCTGGAATACTTAGGGCCATATATCATACATACTTGCACGTAGACATACGAAACTTGGTACACATATAGAACTCATCAATACAAACAACTTTCGTATTGCATATCATAGGCTCCGCCCAACAGGAAGTTGGCTATTTAGGGTTTATTATTCATATTTGTCGTCGAAGTTGTGGGGGCTTTTGGAGTCCTTAACATACTCAAAAACTCTTGAAAATTTGCACACACCTTTGGATCTGTGGCCTTTAGGAGCCTGCAGAGGTTGGGACCCGGGCGTGGCACAGGGGCTCTACGGCGCCCCCTGGAACACAGTCATAAATGTTGATGTATAGCTCACACATACTTGCACGTATTAATATGAAACTCAGTACACATATAGATCTCATCGTGCCGAACAACTTGCGTATTGCATGTCATAGGCTCCGCCCAACAGGAAGTCAGCTATTTAGAGTTATGTAAAAAGCGCATGCTCTGGAATTTGATATACTTGTCATAGGTTTTTTACTCGATTGCCACCAAACTCGGTCAACATGATCTCAAGACATTGGGGATGAAAAATTGCCAGGGGATTTTTGATATCTCGAACGGTTTGCTCGTAGCGAGGCGTTGAATTTATGGCGAGAATTGAGAAACAGGAAGTGTCTAATACCATCCTCATACATTTCCTAATTTTAATCAAACTTCATCAGATTATTCATTGTATGATGTCGATCGCATAAATGTGACTATTAGGAGTCAAAGTTATAGCGCCACCAACTGGCAGCAGGAAGTGTGTCATTTTCAAAATGCTTTGAATTCAGCATCTTATTTTTACTCGATTTGCTTCAAACTTCATCAGAATAATGTTAAAACACAGCCGATATAAATCTGCTGGGGGGATATTGATATCTAAAAATATTGTTGCCGTGGCAACATGTCAAACTGGAATACTTCTCAGGTGATTTTGAGGCATATAACATGCTTAGAATTTCATCAAACTCAGAACACATATCAGTATTAGTGACAGCTAGACACTGGCAAAAGTTCATACGAGGGCGTGGAAGAGGCACTCTATAGCGCCACCTTTTGTCAAAAGTGAGGGGGTTAGTTTTAGCTACAGACACCAAACTCAGTACAAAAATTGTTCTTATCAAGACGGACAACTTTCTAATTCACAGTCATCAGCTACGACCAACAGGAAGTCGGCTATTTTGATTTGAATGTGGATTGTTTTTTACATTTAGCTGTGAATTAATGCATACTGCTCAGAGGAGAGTAACACTATACACACCAAACTTGGTCTACATGTTGAAAAAACATTGAGGAACTTAAATTGTGAATGGGTTTTGGATAGCTTGGATGGTTTTGTCGTGGTGATTTTTTAAAATGACAATAAAGATGGAATTATTAATTTTCCTGCATTTTTAAATTCCAAACACTTCAAAACCTTTTTTCATACAGAAAAAAAGTTATTCTGAGTAAATATGCATAGTTTCATGACTTTACAACACTGTATGGATAACAGAAAATTAAAAAACTGTCAGACATCTCATATCACTCTGTCCATCTGTTTGAGTGTGTGTGCTTAGACTTCCATTGTCTGAGAGAAATAGCGCCCCTACAGGTGCAGTTACCGGACTAAAAAAGGGAGGAGACTGTCTTTTGGTTTCGATTTTAAATCGGTTAAAATACAAATAAATACTTGGATTTAATTCACAATGACAAGCTAAACCAACATATATGATTATTATCAGGTCAGGGCTCATTAATAATTGATGTGTGGTCAGTGATACGTGAGAAACACGAGAGATGAATCACCGCTCTGAGCAGGAGCGTGTGGAATGATGAGCTCAGAAAAAACGAGTTTATTCTTGTTTTATAGCTATTAAAAATAAAGTATTGCAGCCATATCACACAATTCACCAATTAGAGCACACCAAGAGCTAAATTAAGATGTTTTTGAACTGTTTGTGTGAAAATGAATTATTCGCAGCTGCCTATCTGAAATCACTGCCTCCGATCAGCGCGCACAGTGTCACAAGTTCAAAACTAACGAATTTATTCTTGTTTAAGAGCTTTTTAAAATAAGTTATTGCCATAAATGCACACAATACATCCATTATAACACAACACTAGCTAAATGCAGGTGTTTGTGACCCGTTTAAGTGTGCAAGACTATTTGAAAGCGCGACTGGCAGAATAACATATATCTCTGCAGCTGCAGGATTCTGCCTTTCGTCGTAAGAACGAAGTGAACACATCACGGACAAGATTATTTCAAAATACATAATAGATTGGCTAATATAAACGAAAACAGCCACGTGAACATAAACTGTTGAGAAATAAATCTGAAGTGGATCTATTGGATTTTAATATTAAGTGACCGCATATACCAGCTGCTTCTGTCTTCAATTTTAATCTATATAAAAAATTTAACTCATTCATCTTGGCTGCTTTTTTAATGTGTGTACGTATTTATTTATTATTTTGCTCTAACAAGACTAAATCTATATTTAATTAAATCAATTACATTTTATTTTACATTTGATTTGTCCATTTCTGCATCTAAACGCCTAAAAACCTAAAACATGCTCTATTATACTATTGTTAGCAATTTCTTTATCGTCCAATTTATCTGGTGTACACTTTTATTTTCATAATAAACTTGTTTGTTAGATTATA
Organism: Carassius gibelio; assembly: GCF_023724105.1. Lineage (NCBI taxonomy): Eukaryota > Metazoa > Chordata > Actinopteri > Cypriniformes > Cyprinidae > Carassius > Carassius gibelio. Next base: position 36,180,807 of record NC_068398.1, on the reverse strand, counting down.
CACAGTTACAGTGGTCTATAATAAATATTGACAGGTTTTATTCAAGCTGTTTAGAATGAATGCAGTAGGCTAATTTTTTTTTAATGTAAATCCAAAAAAAATAAATAAATAAATAAATAAAAAACATTGGAAAATAATAACTGTTGTACTTTTTTTATACATTTTGTATAATTTTATAGTTTATGCATTATAGTTATAAAAACAAATAAATTTAGCCACTCACATAGAAATCTTAGGCCTTATCCTTTTTTGACAGTTTTAGGGATTTTTAAAAATCCTAAAAAACCTTATTTGTGCTGCAAATAATAATTTCAAATTAATTTGATACTGACCTCTGACATCCTGTGACATGATATTTATTTGAATTTACATATTCTCATGGATGTAACAGTAAATCTGTTCAGCTTACAGATCAAGACTAAGCTGTAATGCAAGCAGAACTTTCACAAATGCTTTTAGGTCAATAAAATCATTACAAAACACTTACAAATCATTTAAGGGATTTGATAACACTGTAAAATAATGTTTAATTTGTTAACATTAGCAAATGCATTGATAACACTTTATAATAACTGCACTCATTAGTAAATAGTCAGTTCATGCTTCATAAAGCCTTGTCCCAATATTAATATTCAGTAGTAAGCAGTTTATAAATACAGCTATAAATAGCTTGTTCTTGGTTTATAAGCACATTTATTAAAAAGGAGAGTAAAGGGTCAGTTATCTTCCTATGAAAAAAAATAAAATAAAAATAAACAAACAACAACACAGATTGATACAGAACTCAGAAATGTTATTGTGGATTTATGATAAAATCAGCCTGTAAATGAATTCATTCTCCTCCAAGAAGACATAAGTAGTTCACACCAAACTGTTTTAACATGAAGCCATATACTGAAGATGTTAAATTTCGAAAGGGTTTAGGATACCTTAAATGGTGTGGCGATAGCGATTTATTAAAGTAACATAAAAAATACAATAGTTATTTTACTATATCTTTAACATTTTTAATTCCAACTCTTCATAATTTTTTATATACGTAGAAGTCATCATTTGAAGGAAGCACAGTAAGTTTCATAGCTTTATCATTTTCAAGAGCCAGCATAAAATTAAAACTATCATAACATATAAATCAAGCTTGCAATTCTTAGTACCAATAATGGCCACCAGATGGCGCTATAGGATTACTTTTAAATAATTATTGTAGAAACAAGTATGATTTAAATCATTTATAGAAATCTTTCAAAGAAAAATAATATGAATTTTATGTATTTTACTGATAAAATGACCCTCACTTAATTAGAATATCAAGCTGAAGTATTGTGAACTGTATATTAAGAATAATTCTTTATAGGCTTAGGGACAGATATGTTTTGAGTGACTCTTGAAGGATCAGCACCACATCCTCTTTTACCACTGTTTAAAGAATGTATCTTACAGTACAGGTGCGGATGAATTTTGAATGGCTTGAATGGTTTTGTCGTGGTGATTTTTTGAAATAACAGTAAAAAAGTAACCAGTAAATGTCTTTTATTGTTTTAAAGTGCAGCTTCTAAACACTTAAAAAAATTGTACACATAGAAGACAAGTCATTCTGAGGAAATATGCATAGTTTCATGACTATACAACACTATATGGATGATAGAAAATTAAAAAAACTATCATACATCTGATGTCACTCTGTCCCTCTGTCACCGTGGGTGATGTGTGTGTGTGTGTGTGTTAATTGAATTAGGTGTGAAACTATCAGGGAGCATTTAGTCTCCAGCGCCAACATTTTACAGAACTGCCACTTTCCTGGAGTCTCAGAATTACAATGTGTCAGGTTCTGAGAGATCTAAGATTCCAAAAAATTATTTAATTAGAATACCATGAAGTATTGTGAAATACTATATATTAAGACTTATATATATATAAGACTATATATAGGCTTTCTGAACCGATTACAGTGACTCGTGAAGGACCAGCACCACCTCCTCTTGTCCGATGGTTTGAGGAATATATCTTCCAGAATCCGGGATTAAGATTTAGGAGCTCATTTTTATTCCACCTCCTTTCCTGAAAAGTCTGTCTTGCAGAATTGACTAAAAATTAATCTTCACATTAATTCCTAATTATTTTGCAATTCTTTTTGTCAGTTCTTCTTGACCTGTTTTTTTTTTTCTTCTTCTTTTCTGACCTCATGACCCAGTCAGCATTTTTGTACAATGGTCAAGTCTTAACTTATCCATTTCTGTATTGCATTTGTGTTTGATATTTCTCATGGGTATTTCATAATTTTCGACTTTGAGTTAAAATAGTTTGAGTTAAAACTCTTTTTTAGTGCATTTCATCTGTAAAAGAAAACATGCCTAATAATTCTGCACATGAACATAAGGAGTTTTTCTCTTCCAGCTTTCCTGGACTATTGTATAACACTCATAAATTATTAAATAAAAAATAATGGTAGTTATTAAGATTGATATGGTTTGGAATTGGTAAAATGTGCTTGGAAAAAAATCACAAAACAATGTTTTAATGTTTAAGTTTGGAATATTAACTGACATGAATGAATGCTATATAAATATTGTTCATGTTAACATAATGTTTATAAATGAAATCTTATTGTAAAGTGTTACTAAATATATATATATATATATATATATATATATATATATATATATATATATATATATATATATATATTGTTCTGTGAATGTGATTTTAAAGTCTAGATGATTCGGATTAACCCTTTAACTGCCATATCCTTTAAAACCTCACTGCCAGAGGGATATTGTGAATGCATGTGCCCGCTGGGCACAGTTTACCTGATGCCACCGGGGTGGCGATGGCATTGGTGGCTTGAGCCCGCCATCGCTGCTTGCAGCTATATTTATTATTATTATTATTATTATTATTATTATTATTATTTTTTTCCAACGTCTCGGGGGCTTTTGGGGCCCTTAACGTGCTTAAAAAGTCTTGAAAATTGGCACACAGATTGGAACCTGCGGCCATTAGGGCCGGGCAGAGACTGATACACGGGCGTGGCACAGGGGCTCTACAGCGCCCCCTGGAATATGGAGGGCCATATATCATACATTCTTGCTCGTAGACGAATGAAACTCGGTACACATATAAATCTCATCAATCCAAACAACTTTTGTATTGCATATCATAGGCTCCGCCCAACAGGAAGTTGGCTATTTAGGGTTTAGTATTCAAATTTTTCGTCAAAGTTGTGGGGGCTTTTGGGGTCCTTAACATACTCAAAAACTCTTGAAAATTTGCGCACACTTTGGAATCTGTGGCCTTTAGGAGCCTGCAGAGGCTGGGACCCGGGCGTGGCACAGGGGCTCTACGGCGCCCCCTGGAACACAGTCAGAAATGTTGATGTATAGCTCACACATACTTGCACATATTCATATGAAACTCAGTACACATATAGATCTCATCGTGCCGAACAACTTTCGTATTGCATGTCATAGGCTCCACCCAACAGGAAGTCAGCTATTTAGAGTTATGTAAAAAGCGCATGCTCTGGAATTTGAAATACTTGTCATAGGTTTTTTTCTCGATTGCCGCCAAACTTGGTCAACATGATCTCAAGACACTGGGGATGAAAAATTGCCAGGGGATTTTTGATATCTCGAACGGTTTGCTCGTGGCGAGGCGTTGAAATTATGGCGAGAAATGAGAAACAGGAAGTGTCTAATACCGTCCACATACATTTCCTGATTTTAATCAAACTTCATCAGATTATTCGTTGTATGATGTCGATCGCATATATGTGACTATTAGGAGTCAAAGTTATAGCGCCACCAACTGGCAGAAGGAAGTGTGTCATTTTCAAAATGATTTGAATTCAGCATCTTATTATTACTCGATTTGCTTCAAACTTCATCAGAATAATGTTAAAACACAGCCGATATAAATCTGCAAGGGGGATATTGATATCTAAAAAATTGTTGCCGTGGCAACATGTCAAACTGGAATACTTCTCAGGTGATTTTGAGGCAAATAACATACTTAGAATTTCACAAAACTCTGAACACACATCAGTATTTCTGATAGGAACTTAAATTGTGAATGGATTTTGGATAGCTTGAATGGTTTTGCCGTTGTGATTTTTTTAAATGACCTTACAAAGGGAATCATTATTGTATTTTTAAATTGCAGCTTCCAAACACGTCAAAGAATTTTTTCATACAGATGAAAAAGTCATTCTGAGGAAATATGCATAGTTTAACGACTTTACAACACTGTATGGATAACAGAAAATTAAAAAACTGTCAGACATCTCATCTCACGCTGTCCCTCTGTTTGAGTATATGTGCTTCAGACTTCCATTGTCTGAGAGATATAGCGCCCCTACAGGTTCAATTCCCGGACTTTTACTTTGACTTTTAAATCGGTTAAAAATACAAATAAATACTTAGATTTAATTCACACTGACAAGCTAAACCAACATATCTGATTATTACCGGTTCAGGGCTCATGGATAAATTATTTCTGGCCAGAGATACGTGAGAAATAGGAGAGATGAATCACCGCTGTGACCACGAGCGTCTGGAGTAAAGAGCTCAGAGAAAACGAATTTATTCCTGTTTTAAAGCTTTTAAAAATAAATTATTACAGCGATATCACACAATCAACCAATTAGAACACACCAAGAGCTAAATTCAGATGTTTTTGAACTGTTTGTGTGAAAATGAAATATTTGTGGCTGCCTATCTGAAATCACGCCTCCGATCAGCGCGTACAGTGTCGAGCTCAAAACAAACGAATTTATTCTTGTTTAAGAGCTTTTTTAAATAAAATATTACCACAAATGCACACAATAAACCCATTGTAACACAACAAGAGCTAAATGCAGGTGTTTGTGACCTGTTTAAGTGTGCAAGACTATTTGAAAGCGCGACTGGCAGAATAACATATCTCTCGAGCTGCAGGATTCTGTCTTTCGTCGTACGAACGAACACATCACGGACAAGATTATTTCAAAATACATAATAGCTTGGCGAATATAAACGAAAACAGCCACGTGAACATAAACTGGATCTACTGGATTTGAATATTAAAGTGACCACATTTACCACTTGCTTCTGTCTTCAATTTTAATCTATATAAAAAAGGAAACTCATTCGACTTGGCTGCTTTTTTAATGTGTGCGTATTTATTTATTTACCTTTTTATACATTTTGTATAATTTCATAGTTTGTGTATTACAATTATAAAAACAAAAATAAATTTAGCCACTCACATAGAAATAGCTTAGGCCTTAACCTTTTTCTGACAGTTTTAGGGATTTTTAAAAATCCTAAAAAAAACTTATTTGTGCTGCAAATAATAATTTCAAACTCATTTGATACTGACCTATGACATCCTGTGACATTATATTTATTTGAATTTACATAATCTCATAGATGTAACAGTAAATCTGTTCAGCTCACAGATCAATACTAAGCTGTAATGCAAGCAGAACTTTCACAAATGCTTATGAGTCATTTAAGGATTTGATAACACTGTAAAATAATGTCTAATTTGTTAACATTAGCAAATTCATTGATAACACTTTATAATAACTGCACTCATTATTAAATAGTCAGTTCATGCTTTATAAAGCCTTGTCCCAATATTAATAGTCAGTAGTAAGCAGTTTATGAATACAGCTATAAATAGCTTGTCCTTGGTTTATAAGCACATTTATTAAAAAGGAGAGTAAAGGGTCAGTTATCTTCCTATGAAAAATAAAAGATAAAAATAAACAAACAACAACAACACAGATTGATACAGAACTCAGAAATTTTATTGTGGATTTATGATAAAATCAGCCTGTAAATGAATTCATACTCCTCCTCATACTACTCCATACTCCTTTTTCAACATTATGCCAATATACTGAGATGTTAAATTGTGAATGGGTTTAGGATAGCTTAAATGGTGTTGCCATAGAGATTTATTAAAGTAACATAAAAAATACAATAGTTATTTTACTATATCTTTAAAATTTTTCATTCTAACTCTTCATAATTTTTTATATAAGTAGAAGTCCTCATTTGAAGGAAGCACAGTAAGTTTCATAGCTTTATCATTTTCAAGAGCCAGCATAAAATTAAAACTATCATAACTTATAAATCAAGCTTGCAATTCTTAGTACCTATAATGGCCACCAGAGGGAGCTATAGGATTACTTTTAAATAATTATTGCAGAAACGAGTATGATTTAAATAATTTATAGAAATCTTTCAAATAAAATAATATGTATTTTAGGAATTTTACTGATAAAATGACCCTCACTTAATTAGAATAACAAGCTGAAGTATTGTGAACTGTATATTAAGAATAATTCTTTATAGGCTTTATGGACAGATACGTTTTAAGTGACTCTTGAAGGTTCAGCACCACATCCTCTTTTACCACTGTTTAAAGAATTAATCTTACAGAACAGGTGTGAATGAATTTTGGATAGCTTGAATGGTTTTGTCGTGGTGATTTTTTGAAATAATAGTAAAAAAGGAACCAGTAAAAAAAAGTGCAGCTTCTAAACACTTCAAAAAAATGTACACATAGAAGACAAGTCATTCTGAGGAAATATGCATAGTTTCATGACTATACAACATTATATGGATGACAGAAAATTAAAAAACATACATCTGATGTCACTCTGTCCCTCTGTCACTGTGTGTGTGTGTTTGTGTGTGTTTTAAGTGAATTAGGTGTGAAACTATCAGTGAGCATTTAGTCTCCAGCGCCAACATTTTACAGAACTGCCACTTTCCTGGAGTCTCAGAATTACAATGTGTCAGGTTCTGAGAGATCTAAGATTCCAAAAAAATATTTAATTAGAATACCATGAAGTATTGTGAAATACTATATATTAAGGCTTTATATATAGGCTTTATGAACAGATTAGACTGACTCGTGAAGGACCAGCACCACCTCCTCTTGTTTGATGGTTTGAGGAATATATCTTCCAGAATCCGGGATTAAGATTTAGGAGCTCATTTTTATTCCACCTCCTTTCCTGAAAGTCTGTCTTGCAGAATTGACTAAAAATTAATCTTCACATTAATTCCTAATTCTTTTGCAATTCTTTTGTCAGTTCTTCTTGACCTGTTTTTCTCTTCCAGCTTTCCTGGACTATTGTATAGCACTCATAAATGATTAAATAAAAAATAATGGTAGTTATTAAGATTGATATGGTTTGGAATTGGTAAAATGTGCTTGGAAAAAAATCACAATAAAACAATGTTTTAATGTTTAAGTTTGGAATATTAACTGACATGAATGAATGCTATATAAATATTGTTCATGTTAACATAATGTTTATAAATGAAATCTTATTGTAAAGTGTTACTAAAGTTATATATATATATATATATATATATATATATATATATATATTGTTCTGTGAATGTGATTTTAAAGTCTAGATGATTCGGATTAACCCTTTAACTGCCATATCCTTTAAAACCTCACTGCCAGAGGGATATTGTGAATGCATGTGCCCGCTGGGCACAGTTTACCTGATGCCACCGGGGTGGCGATGGCATTGGTGGCTTGAGCCCGCCATCGCTGCTTGCAGCTATATTTATTATTATTATTATTCTTCTCCCCAATGAATCGCATTTTTGAAGGCCTAAACATACTCAAAAAGTCAGGAAAATTTGCACACACCTCCGAACTGGCGAAAATTTACGTCTGATATGGGTTTCAGAAGTGGGCGTGGCAAAATGGCTCGATAGCGCCACCTATACACGTTCAGCGGTGTGCGCCTCGAGCTACGTTTCACGCACATGTATGAAAATCGGCACACACATGTAACACACCAAGACCTACAAAAAAGACTCTTGGAGCAAAATTCTAAACCCAACAGGAAGTCAGATATTTTTTATTTTATGAGCAAATTTTTTGTCATTTTTGCCATTTCCATGCGTTGTATTTTAACGAACTCCTCCTACAGATTAATTCAGATCAACACTAAATTTGGTATGCTTAATCTAAAGGCCTTTGCGATGTTAAATTGCGAAGATCTTGAGTTTTCGTTGAAGGGCGTGTCCGTGGCGGCCTGGCGAATTTCGATGATTCGCCATGAAAAATGAAGTTGCTATAACTCAGACATACAATGTCCAATCTGCCCCAAACTTCACATGTTTGATGAGACTCCCAAACTGAACAGATTGACATGCCCATATTCAGTTATAGTCATAGCGCCACCTATTGACAACAGGAAGTGACATATTTTACACTGCGACAAACTACTCATAGAAATTTTATGACATCAATGTCTTTTTTGTGGTCAGTCTAATCTAAAGGCCTGTGCGATGTTAAGTTGTGAAGATCTTGAGTTTTCGTTAAAAGGCTTGTTCATGGCGCCGCGACGAAGTTCGATGTCTCGCCATGGGAATAACAGATGTTATAACTCAGGCATAAAATGTCCGATCTTCCCCAAACTTCACATGTGTGATAAGAGTACTGACCTGCACACATATGGAGGCTAATATTCCATTGGGTGTGGCAAAATGGCTCGATAGCGCCACCTATACATTTTCAATGGAGTGCACCTCGAGCTACATGTCATGTACATGTACGAAAATCGGTAAACATATGTAACACACCAATAGCTACAAAAAAGTCTCTTGGTACGAAATCCGAATCCCAACAGGAAGTTGGTTATTTTTAATTTTCCCTGCAAAATTGGTGTTGTTTTTGTCATTTTCAGGGGTTGTATTTTAACGAACTCCTCCTAGAGATTTATTCAGATCAACACCAAACTTGGTCAGTGTAATCTAAAGCCCTATGCGATGTTAAATTGCGAAGGAATTGAGGTTTCGTTAAAGGGCGTGTCCATGGTGGCTTGACAAATTTCGATGATTCGCCATGAAAAATGATGGTGCTATAACTCAGACATACAATGTCCAATCTGCCCCAAACTTCACATGTTTGATAAGACTCTTGACCTGAACAGATCTACATGCCAATATTCAGTTATAGTCATAGCGCCACCTATTGGCAACAGGAAGTGACATATTTTACACTGCGACAAACTACTCATAGAAATTTTATGACATCAATGTCTTTTTTGTGGTCAGTCTAATCTAAAGGCCTGTGCGATGTTAAGTTGTGAAGATCTTGAGTTTTCGTTAAAAGGCTTGTTCATGGCGCCGCGACGAAGTTCGATGTCTCGCCATGGGAATAACAGATGTTATAACTCAGGCATAAAATGTCCGATCTTCCCCAAACTTCACATGTGTGATAAGAGTACTGACCTGCACACATATGGAGGCTAATATTCCATTGGGTGTGGCAAAATGGCTCGATAGCGCCACCTATACATTTTCAATGGAGTGCACCTCGAGCTACATGTCATGTACATGTACGAAAATCGGTAAACATATGTAACACACCAATAGCTACAAAAAAGTCTCTTGGTACGAAATCCGAATCCCAACAGGAAGTTGGTTATTTTTAATTTTCCCTGCAAAATTGGTGTTGTTTTTGTCATTTTCAGGGGTTGTATTTTAACGAACTCCTCCTAGAGATTTATTCAGATCAACACCAAACTTGGTCAGTGTAATCTAAAGCCCTATGCGATGTTAAATTGCGAAGGAATTGAGGTTTCGTTAAAGGGCGTGTCCATGGTGGCTTGACAAATTTCGATGATTCGCCATGAAAAATGATGGTGCTATAACTCAGACATACAATGTCCAATCTGCCCCAAACTTCACATGTTTGATAAGACTCTTGACCTGAACAGATCTACATGCCAATATTCAGTTATAGTCATAGCGCCACCTATTGGCAACAGGAAGTGACATATTTTACACTGTGAAAAACTACTCCTAGAAATTTTATGACATCAATGTCTTTTTTGTGGTCAGTCTAATCTAAAGACCTGTGTGATGTTTAGTTGTGAAGATCTTGAGTTTTTGTTAAAAGGCCGTGTCCATGGCGCCATGACGAAGTTCGATGTCTCGCCATGGGAATAAAAGATGTTATAACTCAGGCATAAAATGTCCGATCTTGCCCAAACTTCACATGTGTGATAAGGGTCCTGGTTTGAACACATCTGTAGGCCAATATTCCATTATAACGATAGCACCACCTGCTGGCAACAGGAAGATTGGCACACATATGGAATAAACTTTGATATATTGCACTTATATTTATGAGTTTAAATGCATATTTCTCAACGTTCACCTTTTTACTAAAGCCACACGATGGCGGTGAGCCCGGGTGCGAGGGCCCGTTCATCGCTGCTTGCAGCTTTAATTCTTCTTCTTCTCCCGAATGAATCGCATTTTTGAGGGCTTTAACATGCTCAAAAAGTCATGAAACTTTGCACACGCGTCAAACCTGGTGAAAATTTTCGTCTGATATAGGATTCAGAAGAGGGTGTGGCAAAATGGCTCGACAGCGCCACCTATACCAAGAAAATCAACAGCCTTCCAGCTATGTTTCACGTACATGCACGAAAATTGACACACATATGTAACACACCAATACCTACAAAAAAGACTCTTGGAGGGAAATTCTAAACCCATCAGGAAGTCGGTTATTTTTAATATTATGAGCATTATTTGTGTAATTTTGGTCATTTCCATGTGTTGTATTTTAACGAACTCCTCCTAGAGATTTCTTCAAATCAACACCAAATTTGGTAGGCCTAATGTAAAGGCCTTTGCGATGTTAAATTGCGAAGATCTTGTGTTTTCGTTGAAGGGCGTGTCCGTGGCGGCCTGGCGAATTTCGATGATTCGCCATGAAAAATGAAGTTGCTATAACTCAGACATACAATGACCAATCTGCCCCAAACTTCACATGTTTGATGAGACTCCGAAGCTGAACAGATTGACATGCCCATATTCAGTTATAGTCATAGCGCCACCTATTGGCAACAGGAAGTGACATATTTTACGCTGCGATGAACTACTCCTAGAAATTTTATGACATCAATGTCTTTTTTGTGGTCAGTCTAATCTAAAGGCCTGTGCGATGTTCAGTTGTGAAGATCTTGAGTTTTCGTTAAAAGGCTTGTTCATGGCGCCGCGACGAATTTCGATGTCTCGCCATGGAAATAAAAGATGTTATAACTCAGGCATAAAATGTCCGATCTTCCCCAAACTTCACATGTGTGATAAGAGTCCTGGCCTGAACAGATCTTCCGGCCAATATTCCACCGGGTGTGGCAGAATGGCTCTATAGCGCCACCTATACACTTTCAACGGAGTGCGCCTCGAGCTATGTTTCACGTACATTTACAAAAATCGGTACACACATGTAACACTCCAATACCTACAAAAAAGTCTCTTGGTACGAAATCCGGATCCCAACAGGAAGTCGGTTATTTTGAATTTTCCCTTAAAAATTGGTGTTGTTTTTGCCATTTTCAGGGGTTGTACTTTAACGAACTCCTCCTAGAGATTTATTCAGATCAACACCAAACTTGGTCAGTGTAATCTAAAGCCCTTTGCGATAATAAATTGCGAAGGACTTGAAGTTTCGTTAAAGGGCGGGTCCATGGCGGCCTGACAAATTTCGATGTTTCGCCATGAAAAAGGAAGTTGCTGTAACTCAGACATACAATGTCCAATCTGCCCCAAACTTCACATGTTGGATAAGACTCTTGACCTGAACAGATCTACATGCCAATATTCAGTTATAGTCATAGCGCCACCTATTGGCAACAGGAAGTTACATATTTTACACTGCGACAAACTACTCCTTGAAATTTTATGACATCAATGTATTTTTTGTGGTCAGTCTAATCTAAAGACCTCTGTGATGTTTAGTTGTGAAGATGTTGAGTTTTTGTTAAAAGGTGTGTCCATGGCGCCGTGATGAAGTTTGATGTCTCGCCATGGGAATAAAAGATGTTATAACTCAGGCATAAAATGTCCGATCTTGCCCAAACTTCACTTGTGTGATAAGGGTCCTGGCCTAAACAGATCTGAAGGCCAATATTCCATCGAGTGTGGCAAAATGGCTCGATAGCGCCACCTATACACTTTTAACGGAGTGCGTATACACTTTAAACTGAGTGCGCCTCGAGCTATGTTTCACGTACATGTACAAAAATCGGTAAACACATGTAACACACCAATATCTACGAAAAAGTCTCTTGGTACGAAATCCGAATCCCAACAGGAAGTCAGTTATTTAGAATTTTCTCTGCAAAATTAATGTTGTTTTGGCCATTTTCAGGGGTTGGACTTTAACAAACTCCTCCTAGAGATTTATTCAGATCAACACCAAACTTGGTCAGTGTAATCTAAAGCCTTTTGCGATCTTAAATTGCGAAGATCTTGAGGTTTCGTTAAAGGGCGTGTCCATGGCGGCCTGACAAATTTCGATGTTTCGCCATGAAATAGGATGTTGTTGGCATAAAATGTCCAATCCTCCCCAAACTTCACATGTTCGACAAAAGTCCTGCCCTGAACACATCTGAAGGCCAATATTCCACTATAATGATAGCGCCACCTGCTGGCAACAGGAAGATTGGCACATATATGGAATAAACATTGATATATTCTACTTATATTTATGAGTTTAAACGCATATTTCTCACCATTCACTTATTAACTAAAGCCACTCGCTGCAAGTGAGCCCGGGTGCGAGGGCCCGTTCATCGCTGCTTGCAGCTTTAATTCTTCTTCTTTTTCTTCTTCTTCTTCTTCTTCTTCTCCCGAATGAATCGCATTTTTGAGGGCTTTAACATGCTCAAAAAGTCATGAAACTTTCCACACGCGTCAAACCTGGTGAAAATTTTCGTCTGATATAGGATTCAGAAGAGGGTGTGGCAAAATGGCTCGACAGCGCCACCTATACAAAGAAAATCAACAGCCTTCCAGCTATGTTTCACGTACATGCACGAAAATTGGCACACATATGTAACACACCAATACCTACAAAAAAGACTCTTGGAGCAAAATTCTAAACCCAACAGGAAGTCGGTTATTTTTAATATTATGAGTAAATTTTTTGTGTAATTTTGGTCATTTCCATGTGTTGTATTTTAATGAACTCCTCCTAGAGATTTCTTCAAATCAACACCAAATTTGGTATGCCTAATATAAAGTCCTTTGCGATGTTAAATTGCGAAGATCTTGAGTTTTCGTTGAAGGGTGTGTCCATGGCGGCCTGGCGAATTTCGATGATTCGCCACGAAAAATGAAGTTGCTATAACTCACACATACAATGTCCAATCTGCCCCAAACTTCACATGTTTGATGAAACTCTGAACCTGAACAGATTGACATGCCTCGAGCTATTTTTCACGTACATGTACAAAAATCGGTACACACATGTAACACACCAATACCTACAAAAAAGTCCCATGTTACGAAATCCGAATCCCATCAGGAAGTCGGTTATTTAGAATTTTCTCTGCAAAATTGGCGTTGTTTTTGCCATTTTCAGGGGTTGTACTTTAACAAACTACTCCTAGAGATATATTCAGATCAACACCAAACTTGGTCAGTTAAATCTAAAGGCGTTTGCGATGTTAAATTGCTAAGATTTTGAGGTTTCGTTAAAGGGAGTGTCCATGGCGGCCTGACAAAATTCGATGTTTCACCATGAAAAAGGAAGTTGCTGTTACTCAGACTTACAATGTCCAATCTGCCCCAAACTTCACATGTTAGATAAGACTTCTGCCCTATTCAGTTATAGTCATAGCGCCACCTGCTGGCAACAGGAAGTGACATGTTGTATGCTGTGACAAACTACTCCTAGAATTTTTTTGAGATTAATGTATTTTTTGTAGTCAGTCTAATCTAAAGGCCTGTGCAATGTTAACTTGTGGAGATCTTGAGTTTTTGTTAAAGGGCATGTCCATGGCGTCATGACAAATTTTGATGTCGCCACAGCAAGAGAAGTTGTTCTAACTCAGGCATAATTTGTTCGATCTTCCCCAAACTTCACATGTTCGATAAGAGTCCTGCCCTGAACACATCTGAAGGCCAATAGTCCATTATAATGAGAGCACCACCTGCTGGCAACACAAAGATTGGCACAAATATGGAGTAAACTTTGATATATTCCACTTATATTCATGAGTTTAAATGCATGTTTCTCACCATTCACCTATTTACTAAAGCCACTCGCTGCCAGTGAGCCCGTGTGCGAGGGCCCGTTCATCGCTGCTTGCAGCTTTAATTTACATTACGTTTGCTTCTGCTCATGTCCCTGTTGTTTGGTTCCATTTTGTTTTTGCCTTGTTGGCTTTTTTGTTCTCATTTATTAAAAAGTAATTTCTTCCCTTCACTTGGACCCAGACCCTGTACTTTCCTCTGCACCCTTCGCCATGCCGTGACAGAATCCAGCCAGCAAACATGGGTCCAGCAGGGAGGTTTCTCGATGTCCACCAGGGAGATCAGGCCATCAAGGATTATGCCAGGGTCTTCTGGGTAGGCCTAGCCGAGCCCTTCAGGTCCTTTATGCCATTTTGGCACCCTGAGGAGACGCTGGAGGATTATATCAACCTGGCTCTGCAGGTGAGCGGCTCAGCCGTCAGGGTGGGGATGCCTACCCAGGATGTTCCCTGCGAGGCGGAGGGGCTCACTTCTGGCTTTTGCGAAGCGGCAGCAGTGGCCACTCACGATGCCCCCGAGGCGGCGGTGTCTGCTCACGATGCCCCCGAGGTGGCGGTGTCCGCTCACGATCCCCCCGAGGCTGCGTCGTCAACAGTTAAATCTGTTGGCCTGGCAATCATGTCCAAAAAAACTTTAGTAACAAAGTCAGATGGATGAGCTGGGGATAATACATATTTAGTATGAGAATAGTTTTACCTTGCCACAGCTTCAATAATAACATAGCGACCGTTCCTATCTTTAATACAGTTTAAAACTTTGAATGGTAAATTACGTTTAATGAGAATAGCAACACCTCCACTTCTAGATGTAAAAGATGAAAATATATCTGCCCAAAAAAACCCTGTTGTATTTTAAATGTTCACTCAAATGAGTTTTTTGTAAAAGAGCAATTTCGATATTTCCTTTTTTCAAAAAAGTAACTTTCTTAATTTAAAGGATTATGGATACCTCGAATATTCCAAGTACAAATCCTGAGCACTCTAGACATTAAAAACTGTACAGACAATCAGTGGATCCATAATACATATAATCACAAAATATATTCCAGTAAGTGTATCCTTCAAAAATCTGAGCTTTGAACAAAAATTTAATAAAATACCAACAAAACAGAAAACTATTCAAGGGAACAAACCTGCCAAACATGCAGGAAGGACTATTCTTACTCTTTTCTTCTGTAGGCAACCACCTACCCCCACAAACACCACTCACATCCTTTAAAGGTCCCCTTCTTTATGATCCCATGTTTTAAACTTTAGTTAGTGTGTAATGTTGTTGTTAGAGTATAAATAATATCTGTAAGATGCTAAAGCTCAAAGTTCAATGCCAAGTGAGATTTTATTTAACAGAATTCGCCTAGAAAAAACGACCCGTTTGGACTACAGCCCTCTAGTTCCTGTAGTAATGACGTCACTAAAACAGTGTTTTGACTATCTCCGCCCACATGAATTCCAAAAAGGGGGGCCTGGTCTTGTTGCGCTCCGACGGAGAAGAAGGAAGAGCTGCGTTTTTGTTTGCCATGTCGTTGAAACACTGTTATTTTCATCTTGGAGTCAAATCATTTTTGTTTGGGCTTCAGAGGGACGCTGTACTTGGAGATTAATGGTTATAATTTATGTTTAACTCGGTTCCCGAAAATTATAATCCACATGTAAAACTATGTGTAGCACATTTTGCTGAGGACAGCTTGCTGAGGACAACTTCCTCAATCTCAATCAGTTTAATGCCGGATTCGCACAAAGATTATTCTTGAAAGATGGAGCAGTTCCCTCTTTGTCTGGAGAAGGCGTTGTTTATGTACCACAACCGGTAAGTGTATTTTATTATTTAAGTTGGTGCATTTAACAGTTTCTGTAACTTATTACACAAAGGGCAATGCTGTTTAGTTTTGTTAACTAGATGTTAGGGCTGTGCAAAAAAACGAATGCGATTTTTATGCGCATCTCGTCAGTAAAAACGCTCCTGTGATTACAAGTACATCTCCAGCACGTGCGTTCTAGCCCAATCACATTAGCAGGAGGTCAGTGTGCGCTCAGCTGCTGTCGAATCACAACACAGGATCCCACCGGAACTCGTTACGTATTTCTGAAGGAGGGACTTTATAGAACAAGGAAGTGATCAGCCGTTTTTATGACAGTGAAAACAGAGGTATACCGATAGGTGAATTTTGTGAAAAATACTGTGTCTTATTTACACGCGAAACATGAACACATGTTATATTGTATACTGTAAACTCAACGAAAGCTTAAAAAAGCGTGAATAACGGGACCATTAACATAGGGTAAACACCAACATCACCAAGCTCTCAGCAACATAATACAACTTCTTCACTCAGTGAATTATTTTGTTCATGTACCACATAACTTCAAAAGTTTGTCACGCTAGCCCAGACTATCAATGAACGCAGTCACGTCATCAGGTGAGGCGAATCGCTTCATCGTCCCATTGATGTTCAGCCTCAGAGTTGCAGGATACAGCAAGGCATATTCGATCTTCATCCTTTACAATCATTTCTTGACATCGTCAAAAGCTTTGCATTTCTAAATCACTATTGCAGAATAATCATTGAAGAATTAAATCCTCGGTCCCTCGTTAGCGCTCCTCTCGGGATCCGTGCCAACATGACGAGTTGCGCTCAATACTCACTGCTTATCCGTAAAGTTGTGGAACTTTATGATGACAGGCCTGGGTCGTTGCGCAGGTCCTGTAAAAGGCGCCAAGGAGCGATGAGCATGATTAAGCTTGATCCGCTCCCTGCTTTCGTTGTAATCTTCAAGTAATCGGGCAGCCACTTTTCAAAGAAATGCACCGGATCACTGCCTTCGGCTCCCTCTGGCAACCTGAGTAGATGAAAATAACCCGCAATTCTCCAGATCGTCGATATGCACTGACATCTCGCTCACTTTTTTTTTTGAAGATCAGCCACTGTAGCTTTGAATGTGTCATTGAGTACTAATCTGAACTCCTCTGGCCACTGCTCAACAGAATCTTCTGAGGTCTGATCAGTTTGCATGTGTTTATGCTGCGCTCAGCTTTTGATCCGAGTTGATAAGCAGCTCAAATGAGTAGCCTGTTTTGTTACACTTTAGTTTGTTTGTGATTTGAAGTTTCTCATGCAATAGAAATTGCAGTGCTTATGAGTTGGGAGATGTGGTGGTCAAATCAAAATCTTCTTGAAGGTTTATAACGATCAGCACTATTATTAAAAGAAGAAAATAAACACCAACCTGTTTGTTGTTCAGTATCTTCAGTGTGTTTGATTCTGCAGGATTCTGGTTTCAATAATATGAATAATGGTAAGATCAAACACAGAATTGCATTTACAGATTTCTAACCAACAAATACACTCAGTATTGAAACCAGATCTCCTGTAAAATGCCTTAACACTCTTTTCATTAAAGACATCAGCATAATAAATGAGGTGAAAGCAGGAACTATTGACATGACATAAAGTGTTTTTTCAGCAGCTCTGTTAATATTGAGCCTCAGACTATCAACACTCATTCATCAAGACATTCAGATCATTAGCAGGTCATTTCACTTTATTCTGAGTGTTTGCTGTTAGTAACACATTATACTAGTCAGGATATATGATAAAAGCCTGTAAGTGCCTTCCACTGAAAGGCAGTAGGCCTACTGTAATGTATCACAATTTGGCTTGGATAAAAGATCAATGATAAAGAAAAATGCTGTAAATATTTATTTTTAAGTTTATGTTTTCCATTGTTTATATCTTAAAGGAATTTACATTTTTTTTTATTGTTATCAGTTAGTCTTAAAACAAACTCAGTAAATGACACATATTTTTGAATTTGGCAGATTAGTTATTCCCACTGCGATTCAGCAATAAATGTTGGAATATCTCCATCAGTTTACAAATGAAAATGAGCACCAAATCAACAGGAAGAGTTCATTAAAGAGGACAGAGAGAAGATGAGTGATCCAGAGCCCTACTGAATCAAAAACAGTGAAGATACTGAACAACAAACAAGCTGATGTTAATTCTTGATTTGTGTGTATGCATTTACCTGTTTTTCTATTTTGGTGAGGATTTAAACCTGAATGCACATAAGGGCCTTTCGCACTGCAGGAACCTTTTCATAGTACCAGAACTAATTGTGGAACTACCCACTTTTGGGCGTTTTGGGATGATTTTAGTATCGGACTGCCTTTTTTTTTTTCGAGAACCAAATTAGCTTCTACTCCAGAGCAGGGTCTAACCAGCACAACTGGTACTACATGTGACATAAGTATACATTGATTGGCCAGTAGCGTTCAAAAACGGCCTCACCCGCCATGATTTAAAACGCCATGTAAACATACTGTAAACAATGTGTCAACTTATTTTGCAAGTATGATGAACGGTGATAAATATATATGGACGCTGAAGTGCATTCACTTGTAGCAAATGTAGCACTGCCAGTTGTTGTTGGAGACTTTTAGCCATCCTTTCCATTCTTGTAATCACTTTATGTATACGTTGACATTCCATGTCCATTAGTATAACATAAATATTGCTTGGTCAGAGAGCGACGAAACAGACTAATTCCACTAGGGAACCAGTTTCCTAATGTTTCTCAGACTTTCTAAAACAGTTTTACCAGCTAGATAAATTACTAGCTGAACAGTTAGCTCTGAGTGATTAATGTAAAAATCACAAGGCCACCAATGCAGATCTTAAGGCTAAGCTAAATGCACAAGTTTATGTCTCCCAAAATGCTTAACAGAGATGGGGCTAAAAACATGTTCACTTCTTGGAGGAGGTGACTTGCTGTGTTGAATCTAGAACATTTAGTTCAGAGGAAGCCTGTGCCACTGCTCAAGAAAGTGTGCCGATTTCAGTTATTAAGGTGATGCAGCACCGTAACAGCGCAGAGTCGTGGACCAGAATGCATTGTGCAAAGAAAGCATTAGAGAGTCATGAAAATCCCCAAACTTCAGAAGAACACAACCCTGTGACAAAGATAGCAGGTTTTGTAGTTCCTGTCACAAAATAGGCCATACAGAGGAAACATGCTGGTCACTGGGTAGGGTTAGACCTCCACCTTATTTTCAGAAAGATAGGAAACCTCTTTCTAAAGGTAGATATCAATGCTAATTTGCAGGTAAAACTCTTAGTGAGTTGACTGCGTTGTTCATGCAAGGCCTTCAGGTACTGACTTCACTTGCTAGTGGTTTAGCAGCTTAATAGCAATGTGTTTAATATGGAAACATCCCAATTTTAATAATCCTGTTTGTATTTTCAAATTTGTAATTGTGCTCAAGACATGTGCACATAGATCAGACAGTATAGTTGTTTGTGTAAACTACATGTGCACAAAGACTAGTTGAGTTCATTCTTTTAAAATACACAACTGTTTTACTGTAAGTGCGTGAAACACTTAGGTTTAAATTTGTAGATGATACATGCATTTTAGACCATGTGTCTTGTTTGAAATTGAGATAACTGTAATACTGGAATTGTATAGCAATTTCAAGTTGCATGTGTGTCTATGCTGAGTTTGTTTGTCTTCTGAGTGGTACACTCTGCTATTTTCCATATAGCTGTAGTTAAGCCACGTACAGGAGCATAGAATTGCCATGTGGCCACAATGTGATTCACAATCGTCTTAACAATGAAAATGCTTTCCTCACAACAGGATCTAATACCTCTGAACTTTGCATTTCATCATGCCCTTAACATAAACCATTGGTATGGAAGCACTCTGAGCCAGATCACACCCCATACTCACATTGTCAGGCTGGCTCCCTGTAAATTTGCATCACAATTGTAAAACTTCCTTGTCTTTGTTTGGATCATGATCGCACTGACACATAGCCTCTGCTAAATACAGACACATATATAAAACCCTTTGATTTTCACACACAGGATAAAATCTGTTTAGTTTGGGTTTACCTAATCACTTAGTCTTTATCTCACCAAGTTTGAGATATAAATAAGTATTTATCTTCCTTTCCTAAGTACAAACATTTTTATTGATATATCATTCAATTAATTTGATTTCTGTTTCTTTGTATGTTGTCCATTTCAGTTGCAACAATGAACATTTTAATTTCTGTATTTGGTTATACTGAATATTTGCTGATACGCTTACTGATGAAGGGTGTGTTAAAAACAATAATTTATTATTTTATTATAATGAAATGTATTGTAATGTTCCCAAAAACAGTGTAAGAGCTTTTAAGACCATCTTTTGTTCTCACCTTGACCAATGTTTTAAATACATACATTTAAGGGCTTTTTGCCAGAGACAAATTCAATCTGATTCAAGGGTGCAACACCATCTGAGGAAGATCTCTCAAGCAGGACTGAAAAGAAAAACAAAGACTGGCCAGCAACAGCTGCAACAAGTCTGGACCAGAAGCCTGGAGATGACATCTGCACACAACAGAAATAATGTTTTCATGGACTGTGTCACATTTTGCCTCTTTAGGTGTGGCGAACAGTGCCAAGGGGGGAATTTGTAAGTCAAAAATGATGAAATACATCGGTTTTTCCTGTCTCAAACTATCTTGAGTAACAAAAAGCCCACTTGGCACTCCTGATGGCATTGAAGTGATGAAGTCAATCAAGGTCTGTAGGCCAGCATGTGTTTACATCGGGGGTCTGCTAATTGTGACACCTTTTGCACAATGGGTGAAGCTGTCGTCTGCTGATTGGTCAGGTTGAATGTCTCACATTTGGGTTTCAGTCACAAGGTCAAGGAAGGGATAAAAGAAGACTGTGAATGTTGCTCTAGGCTTTTTTCTCTCTTCTGGCTTTTCTTTGCTGACTCCTTTGCTGGAGCTCTCTTCTCGGGCCTTGCCCTTTCTCCCTCTATTTCTCCCTCTCTCTTTCCTTCTCAGGTAATATTTTACATACATATTGGGTACAGTTAACTATATGTTTTACCATCCTTCATCTATTTTGTAACCAATTCAAGTGTAATCTATCGTTATTAAATCATTTCAATTATTAATTATGTGCTAACTAGTCTTGACTCAATATTAACTTGGTATAAGTGGCAATGGGTGGTAATAGAGTAGAAATGTACAGTTTTATAACATCGTGCTGATAACGTTTCTTTAGTCCTTTCGCAATCCTACAGCCTGAACGTCTGTAGGCAAACCACCCTTACACATTGCCTAAAGATTAGTAACATCGTAAATAATATTTAACAGTCATATACATGTGATTTAATTTGACATGACATGACATTCAGCCAAGTGTTGTGACCCATACTCAGAATTTGTGCTCTGCATTTAACCCATCCAAAGTGCACACACACAGCAGTGAACACACACACACACACACACACACACACACACTGAACAGACACCCAGAGCAGTGGGCAGCCATTTATGCTGCGGCGCCCGGGAATTAATTAACAGCTGTCTGGCAGTCAGTTGAAACATGTACTTACAAAGTCAAGGACGCTGGGCGATGTGGCTCTGAAAAGAGCCTTTGTGTTGTATGTAGGTGCCACTGACACACAAGCAGAAGAAAGAAAAGTAGGAAACCTTACTGGTTATGAGTGACATTTTGCAAACATCTGTATGAATTAAAATATATATGCAATTTTCAGCAGTCATTGTTCACTAAAATGAGCACGGCCAATCATAAATGCAGAGTACAACATTTTAAAAGAACAACACTTTTATTGTCTTTAAGACAGAGATGACTCAGACTTATTATTCAAACATAAATGTCAAAGATTAATTTAAAGTAAAACTCTTAATAATGTGCCTAGCAGTTAAAAAAATCTTATTGCAAAAGATGCCGGTTATACGTTCTCAGACATTTTATCCACTTTTGTTTGCAGCAAAAGTGAATCAAGAAGAAATGACTGAACATTTCACTATTAAATAATACATGGGTCTGTATTGATGAACAGAATAGTCAAAGAAAAAAATATTAATATTTTACAATAAAAACTGGCAGATCAGAGATTTTTTTATTACTTTAAGAAATACCCATTTAATTACTTTATTAAGACATTACTGCATGCTGCATGATGTTGCTTTAATTGATCTTATCCCAAATACTGAGAGTTATATTATAGTCAATCAAAATATATAATTACAAAG
Source organism: Carassius gibelio (assembly GCF_023724105.1). NCBI lineage: Eukaryota > Metazoa > Chordata > Actinopteri > Cypriniformes > Cyprinidae > Carassius > Carassius gibelio. The sequence goes on along the minus strand of NC_068398.1, from coordinate 36,158,668 downwards.
TCAAAGATGCTCTCTGATTTGGCTCTTAAAAGACAAGCAAGAGTCAAAAGAAGAAGAACGAGAGAAATGTATTTGATGAGACCTTGCAGCCCACAAACAAATAAGCCACAATAAAAGATGCATGTTCATTCTTAAAGTATAACATTTTTATTATTATCGTCCTTGTTAATAATAATTACAACCTCAGGAAGGTTTTTTTTTTCTTCTTAAAACGCAGCGTAGAATGCCTTCTCCAACATGTTTGATGGGTAATGTGTCCCCTCACTGTTGTTTTCGATTCTTTTCCAATTCTATATTTTTTTTTTTTTTGATTAAAGGAACCTAATTTCCGCATGATGACTGCAGGATAGGTCGTATAATGTATCCTTCCTATAATATGAAGCTTAGTTTGTAAAAAATACAATAAATAAATTAAACATAAAAATGACATGAACATTTTAATTTTGTCAGCTTTATCCATGAAATTTAATGACTGATAGAGCTCATAGTTTATCTGTCAATATGCGCTCTCGACCACTGATCTATGCTCGTGATGTGTTCTTTTATAATTATCATTGGCTGATAGAAATGTATTTTAGATGGTAATAAGTTCAAGACCCTCAATGATCTATTCTGTCATGCAGCGCTCAAAATTGTGGACAAGCCAGTTTTACTGTAAAATAATCTCTGAATCATATATATGTATATGTATATATATATATATATATATATATATATATATATATATATATATATATATAAAACATTTAAAAGAATCTTTTATCTCACAACTGTTGTAATTATGACTTTGGTGAATTATGCTTCTGAAACAGAAGGCTACATCCTAAAATTCAAATGATCAGTACTGACTCATTTTCTTTCTGTTTATTTTTGTGAATTTACATGTGTGCAGACTTTAACCTAGAACACTATCTAAGACTTGATGGCTGTTCAGTCAATTCTTCGTCATCAGTTAGAAACCTAGGTGTGCCATTTGATAGCAATCTTTCCTAAGAAAGCCACATTTCTAGCATTTGTAAAACTGCATTTTTCCATCTCAAAAATATATCTAAATTGCGGCCTATGCTCTCAATGTCAAATGCAGAAATGTTAATCCATGCATTTATGACCTCAAGGTTAGATTATTGTAATGCTTTATTGGGTGGTTGTTCTGCACGCTTATTAAACAAACTAAAGTTAGTCCAAAATGGACTAGTCCAAAATGTTTAGTCCAAGACCAAAATGGTTAGTCCAAGAGTTCTTACTAGAACCAGGAAGTATGACCATATCAGCCCGGTCCTGTCAACACTGGACTGGCTCCCTATCAAACAATGTATAGATTTAAAAATGCTTGAGGTTTAAATCTAGATTAAAGACCCATCTCTTTAACCTGGCTTACACATAACATACTAATGTGCTTTTAATATCCAAATCCGTTAAAGGATTTTTAGGCTGCATTAATTAGGTAAACCGGAACCGGGAACACTTCCCATAACACCCAATGTACTTGCTACATCATTAGAAGAATGGCATCTACGCTAATATTAGTCTGTTTCTCTCTTATTCTGAGGTCACCGTAGCCACCAGATCTAGTCTGTATCCAGATCAGAGGGTCACTGCAGTCACCCGGATCCAGTACGTATCCAGACCAGATGGTGGATCAGCACCTAGAAAGGACCTCTACAGCCCTGAATTATAGACCAAGATGGCGGCGCCAACACATCGCAAGGCTCAGTGTCTCTCCAGTTTTTGCAATTTTGCAGTATTATTCCTGCTCATCTCGGGTCTGTTCATACTGACTTTGGATATCGGTGAGGACTTTACCAGCAGTTTTATCACCAATCTTCGACTCATCCCTGAGATCGCTAGAACACCTGAGGCTACGCACTCTACCCGGCCGGGCGGAAGTGCTCGCAGGCAGCATCAAGATCATAAACAAAGGCAGGGTACGCGCGGAGGTCTAAGAGTCAAGCTAAAGCTAACACCACTCCGGCTCTCTTTACCCAGCATTTTCCTCGTTAATGTGCGGTCACTGGTGAACAAAATGGATGAGTTACGACTCCGCATCACCCACAGTAAGAGACTTCTGGACTGCAATGTCATGGTTTTCACAGAAACATGGCTACACAGCGACGTATCCAACAATGCTATTGAGCTAGCCGTACGCTACACGTTCTGGGCAGATAGAACGGCAGATGACTCCGGGAGTTCACTTCCACCATAATAACCGCAGTCTATATTCCACCGGATGCTAATGCCAAGCTTGCTTTAAACGAACTTCATGCAGCCATTAGTAAACAACAGACTGCTCACCCGGAGGCTGCTTTTATTATCGCGGGTGATTTTAATCACTGCAAATTAAAAAAGGTACTCCCCAAATTTCACCAGCATGTTTCCTGACACACCAGAGGAGACAAAACTTTGGATCATGTTTATACAAACATTAATGGAGCTTACATCGCGACACCCCCTCCCCCACCTCGGACAGTCTGATCACCTTTCTTTGTTACTCACCCCTAAGTATTCACCCCTCATCAACCGTGTGAAGCCATCAGTGAGGACCATCAAAGTGTGGCCAACTGGAGCAGACTCTTTACTTCAAGACAGGTTTCAACACACTGACTGGAGTATGTTTGCTTCTCAGGCTGCCTGTGGCTTTCAGACGGACATTGATATCTACACCTCCTCTGTACTGGATCACATCAACTCCACCATTGACAGTGTAACAACAGAAAAACAGATAACAACATACCCTAATCAGAAGCCATGGATGAACAAGGAGGTGCGACTTCTGCTGAAAGCCCACAACACTGCCTTCAGGTCAGATGACGCTCAGGCCTACAGTAAATCCAGGGCTAACCTGAAAAGGGGCATCAAAAAGGCCAAGTACTGCTACAAGCTGAAGGTAGAGGAACACTTTTCCAACTCTGACCCCCGACGCATGTGGCAGGGCATCCAGATCATCAGTGACTACAAGTCAAGCAATTCCACTCCAACGGTCACAGACGTCTCCTTCCTTAACGAGCTAAATGACTTTTATGCTCGCTTCAACAGCGACAGCAAGGAGACGGCCACCAAAATCTCAACCTCAGAAGACCACCAACCTCTCAAACTCACCTCCACAGATGTCCACACTGCACAGAGCCGGATCAACGCACGCAAGGCTGCTGGCCCTGATGGCATTCCTGGACGTGTGCTTAGGGCATGTGCAGAGCAGCTTGCAGGGGTCTTCACAGACATTTTCAACCTGTCCCTAATCCAAGCAACTGTGCCAACATGTTTTAAGTCCACATCCATTGTGCCAGTACCGAAACACTCCTCCCCAACGTGCCTCAATGACTATCGCCCCATAGCACTCACACACATCATTATGAAGTACTTCGAGCGACTGGTCCTAGCACACCTCAAAGACTGCCTCCCACCCACACTGGACCCACACCAATTTGCCTACCGCAGAAATACGAGCACAGAGGATGCAGTATGCACAGTGCTGCACTCTGCACTCACAGATCTGGACCATAACAACACGTATGTTAGGATGTTGTTTGTTGACTTCAGTTCAGCATTTAACACCGTCATTCCCTCCAAGCTGACATCAAAACTTGGAGACCTGGACATTAATACCACCCTCTGCAACTGGATTATGGACTTTCTGACCAACAGGCCTCAGCATGTTCGGTCAGGCCACACCCACTCCTACACAATCACACTTAACACTGGCGTACCACAGGGCTGTGTGCTGAGCCCATTCCTTTACTCCCTTTACACCCACGACTGCAAGCCTGTGCATGGATCCAACTCCATCATTAAGTTTGCAGATGACACCACGGTGATTGGCCTCATCACAGACAACGATGAGACTGCCTACAGGGAAGAGGTACCGCACCTGGCCACATGGTGCGCTGACAATAACCTTCTTCTTAACACCAATAAGACCAAGGAGCTCATTGTGGACTTCAGGAAGAAGAAAGGAAGCACTCATGACCCCATCCACATTAACGGGATGGTTGTTGAACGTGTCTCCTGCTTCAAGTTCCTGGGAACCACAATCTCGGAGGAACTGTCCTGGGCCACAAACACCTCCAGCCTGGTCAAGAAGGCTCACCAGCGCCTTTTCTTCCTCAGGACACTGAAGAAGAACTAGCTGTCTTCATCCATCCTGGTGAACTTCTACCGGTGTGCGATCGAGAGCATCCTGACCAGTTGCATCACAGTCTGGTATGGGAACTGTTCAGTGGCTGACCGCAAGGCACTGCAGAGGGTGGTGAAAACTGCCCAATGCATCACAGGGACACCACTTCCTGCTCTTGAGGACATCCAGAGGAAACGCTGTCTACGCCGAGCTCGCAGCATTCTCAAGGACTCCTCTCACCCTGACCATGGACTGTTAAACCTCCTGCCCTCCGGGAGGCGCTTCAGGAGCCTCCGGACAAGGACCACAAAATTCAGGAACAGCTTTTTCCTTAAAGCCGTCTCCTTGTTGAACTCTGCCTTCTGACACCCCTCAACACCCCCCACACCATACACATAGACTCCTCCCCCTCTTCAACACTCTGACTAATTTATTTATTCACAACAAGCAAAAAACAGTAACTTGTTATTACTTGCACTACTGTCTGTTCATCCAGGAACACTGTACAATCCATTTGCACACTGAAATATTTTCGGTGCACTTTACTGTCCATTGCAATACTGTAAATTATAGTGTACATACACTTTTACATAATTCATCTGTATAGTATGTTCATAGTACACCTATCTGTATATCATGCTAATAGTATTTAATATCTGTAAATTATGTCCATAATACTTATCTGTATTGTTATTGTACATATTATAGACATGGTATATTCTGTACTTACTGCTTATTGCACTTCTGGTTAGATGCTAACTGCATTTCGTTGCCTTGTACCTACATGTGCAGTGACAATAAAGTTGAATCTGACTTTGCTGCAGCCTGGAATTGAACTGCTGGTTTCGTCTGGTCATAGGAGAGCTGGTCCTCCAACTGAGCCTGGTGTCTCCCAAGGTTTTTTTCTCCATTCTGTCACCGATGGAGTTTCAGTTCCTTGCCGCTGTCCCTCTGGCTTGCTTAGTTGGGGACACTTCATCTACAGCGATATTGTTGACTTGATTGCAAATAAATGCACAGACACCATTTAAAATGAACAGAGATGACATCACTGAATTCAATGATGAATTGTCATTTTGCATTATTGACACACTGTTTTCCTAATGAATTTTGTTCAGTTGCTTTGACACAATGTATTTTATATAAAGCGCTATATAAATAAAGGTGACTTGACTTGACTTTTGCAAACAGCAAAACTATCTGAAGAGTCTCAGAAGTTCTACGTAACATGTCAACCAACCCATCACCAGGAGGGTTTTCCCAAAAGACGTCATCCAAATGACAGCTCTGCATCCAATCCGAGGCATGGGGATTCCCTGAGATGAGGCATCAAGCGCATCTCCAACTTTACTTTTCAGCGGAAATGCAAGTAAAACCATCAAACCTAATTTCTTGCTGAACTAAGTGCAAACTGATTTCAAGCAGTAAAAATAAGACACATATCTGCTTTTGTGATTTTCTTGGTGTAATCTAATGAATAACTTACTCCTGGGACTTCATTCAAATCCGTTATCATTTTCTCTAGTAACTGTGTGTGTTTATTTTAAGATAAAACTTTGCCCAGATCCTGAGCTTCCTAGCTTGTAACGTATAAATTTTCATTCTGTTTGTATTCTCAATATCGATAAAGTAATATAAACAGAATTATTAAGATGTACTGATTTTAAGTTGAAGAAATATAAACTAATTAAATTTGGAATCAGTTCAATAAAAGCCTGAATCTTTAGATTTGATTCTTCTCAAAATGAATGAGCTAATATTTCCTTACATGTGGAGGAGAATGCAGGCAGGCAAATTTGACCTAAAAAAACATATTACCAAAACATTTTGTGTTGTATTTGTTCTAGTTTATCCGGAAGAATAGACAGAGAAATAGTTTGTTGTGCCATAGGCACTTTTTTATGGCATGCCAGTGTTTGAATGAATGACTCAAGTTCTACAGTAAAGCACTTAATTGTCCTCAGAGACATAATGAGTTGCCCTAAAGCACATAAGAAAGAAGCGAGCGTGTTCCTCCTTTTCCTCTCTTTTAAGATAAAGGCCTTCATAGTTCAATTTGTTTGTGCGTGTTCCACATCAAATTCTTCTATGTAAGTTATCTCCCCGGTTTGAGACATTAACCTAGTTAATTAATGTTCTCTTGCCAGTTAATTTACTAGAACTAGTGAACTTTGGAAGGCAGTGCTCAGACAGAGTGTCTGAATGTTATGTTATGGGAGAATTGCGAAATCTTGATCAAGTACAACTGTGGTTAAATCCATGTTTTTGTCTGTAGACTAAACGTGCTGAAATCTGCAATAACGTATTTTATTAATTACAGTATATCTGTAAATCAATATATCTCACTCTAACGAGCGGAGATGGTTCAGTGCTAAAAGATAAAAATCTAAATAGTGCTTTGTGGTTGTTAAAGGGGTCATATAATGCTCATTTTCCCCAAGTTTAAATGATTCTTTAGGGTCTTAACCCTTGTGTGTTGTTGGGGACGTTTTCGTCCACTAGAGGGTAAAGTTGAGTTTTATTTTGGCCACAACTTTCTCTGGGTTTGAGCTAATGGAATGGTTTTTGGTGACAAATCTTATTTTGACCCATATTTTGGTAAAATTGAAAAATGTTATTTTTTTCAAAAACTCAACGGTACACTGTGGGCAAATTCACTACCCTTTTGGGATTTTTGTGGATGAAAACATCCACTAAATTAAACTGCTGTAAAAATGTATCAGATAAATATTTTCTTCAATTTTTTTTTTTGCATAAATCTATTCATCAACCTCAGTCCTGATCAAAACTATAAAAATTTTTTTCAAAAATTCCAAGATTTTAACTTTTTAATTACCAAGTTCATAAATGATGTCACTGATTTGGGAAGAAACCCCCCCCACAAAATTACATATTTCCAATATAAAAAGTGATTGTGGACTGGATATTTTTTTTACCTTTTATCACAGTCTTGGGCATGTCAAAGATTAGTAACAACATTGGCTTTGATGCATTGTTAGTTTTTGTGCAGCATTAGATTAAAATGTTTTCTCCCTAATTTGTTGTTGGTGGCTGTTTTTGCCCCATTGACTTCCATTATAACAACATTTTTTGATTGGAAAGCCACAACACCATATAATCATGCATTCTTGATTGTTTGTGGTTTTCCCTTTTGGCAAGAGGTAAAAAAAATAATATTTTTTTACAGTTGATCACTAGGTGGGACCATTAACCCTTTAGATAGGCCTGTGCAAAAAAAGGCTTAGTTTCTGGCTTGTATGGAGTTATATGGAGTATAATAGCAAATTATAGTGTGTGTGTGTGTGTGTTATAGAGAGAGAGAGAGAGAAAGAGGGGGAGTGCACCTTGATGTAGAGTATCTGAAAAAAACAAAATATGCACATCATGCTCTCAGAACAACATGGAGTAAACAATAAAAAAAGAAGTGTGTTTATACACCTGCTGCCTCTTGATGGTGAAAAGTACAGATGGCCTATATGTGAAATGCTCATCTTTTCTTGTTGGTAAAGCCAGTTTAAAAGCTTAAAATTCAGTAAAAAAAATCTACTTCTCATCAAATTTATGAACAATGTATTATGAACTAAAATGCAATACCAACTTCAAATAAGCTGCAGCTCGCTGGAGGGGTCACGCTACATAATAATTTCTAAAACTTTGGTACAAGTCAAGCCCTTTCTCGTGTTGCTTGCTGCTCTTCTCACCATTAAATATCCAGCACGATGGCATGCAAGTGTTTAAATCCATGTACTTTGCTTTTGTTTAGTCTATTCGCTTGTTAAGTCTGACGTCACGTAGCAGCGCTTCCGTGTCCAAACGCTCTATCAGTTACCATGAGAAAACAACAAAAGGTGCTAATATAAACTCACAATGTTATAGAATGCTAGCGAAAAAGTTATAATATTAACCTTTAACTCCATACAGAAGTACCAGATAGCCAGACAATGAAAATATGAATATAAAAAAATATATATAAAAATTATTTGTGTTTGAGACGCTGTGAGCACGGAGACTGTAGTGTATATCGTAAGTTTGAAAGCGTTTAACTTAAATTATCAATATGAATAAACAGTGCTCATAAACGGCTGCTGAGGTCATATTCTTGCGAGTTGAGGCCTGGACCCGGAAACAGCGATTCTTATGTCATCACTTAACAACCGAATACTTTCACCACCATTAAAAGGCAGCAGGTGCATAAATACACTTTTGCTTACTCCGTGTAGTTCTAAGAGCTGAGGTGTACATTGTGATTTTCTGATATTGTCACGTTTGGTGATACAGGAAACACAGGGAGATCCAAATGCAGGTGTGAGATTTTATTAAAGGGCAAATCCAAAAGGCTAAACAGTCCAGGCAGGGTCAAACCCAGAATATCCAATAAACATAACAAAAACAAGAACACATGGCAAGAGCCGACTCAGGAAGGTATCACAAATACGACAAGGACTCCGTGACACAGACTCAGACAGACCAGGTATAAATGCACAGAAGAATAATGAGGGAACAGGAGACAGGTGAGGAACAATCAATTACTCAAACAAGGAGTAAGGTGACCAAATAAGGGAAGAGGAAGTGATAAGGTGACAGACACCGTGGGAAAAGGAAGAACACAACCCAGACACTGTGACAGTATCCCCCCACCCCTCCACAGAGCAGCTCCCAGATGCTCCACGATAAACACAGGTGGAGGCTTAGGGGGAGGCACGGAGGGCCAGAAAAGAAAAACATGGGGAACAGGTACCAGAATGAAAACACAACACAGGGAGACCAGGAGGGAGGAGGACCGGAGGAGGTTCAGGGGGAGGGACGGAGGGGACAGACTAACAGAGGGGAACAGGGACAGGAGTGAACACACAAAACAAAAAAACAAACAATAACATGAAGCCCCCCCAGGGTGGAGCAGAAGACCACCATGTCCGTGTGGTCAGAGCGGAAGCCCCCCAGGGCGGAGCAGAAGACCACCACGTCCTCATGGTCGATGCCAGAGTCCCCCAGGGCGGAGCAGAAGACCACCACGTCCTCATGGTCGATGCCAGAGTCCCCCAGGGCGGATCAGAAGACCACCACAACCGTATGGTCCGGGCGGAAGCCTCCCAGGGCGGAGCAGAAGACCACCACTGCTGTGCGGTCAAGGCGTAAGCCCTCCAGGGCGGATCAGACCTCTGTGCAGCCGGACCAGCGGAACAACGAAGCTTTGGTAATCCTCTGGTGTTCTTACTGGACTCCAGAAGATCGGTGTTGGCCTGACTCCTTTCGCGAAGATCATTGGTGACTGGCACTTGTTCATGAAGATCACCGGTGACTTTACTCAGTCCTTGACCATCACCGGAGACTTGACTCAGTCCTTGACCATTACCGGTGACTTGACTTGACTCTGAAAGGTCAATGGTGACCTGCCTTGTCTCTGGAAAGTCCATGGTACCTAGCCCTGAGTCTGGAAGGTCATCGGTGACTAGCCCTGACTCTGGAGGGTCAGTGGTGACTAGCCCTGACTCTGGAAGATCATCGGTGATTAGCTCTGACTCTGAAGGGTCCACGAACACCTGACTCGACTCTGGAGAGTTCACTGTTACCTGACTCGACTCTGGAGGGTGAACTGGAACCTGACTCGACTCTGGAGGGTCAACTGGAACCTGACTCGACTCTGGAGGGTCAACTGGAACCTGACTCGACTCTGGAGGGTCAACTGGAATCTGACTCGACTCTGGAGGGTCAACTGGAACCTGACTCGACTCTGGAGGGTCAACTGGAACCTGACTCGACTCTGGACTGCCTGTGGAGACATGAGGTGCCTCCGCTTCGGGCACCGACTCTGGAACAGCCTCGGGCACCGCCTCAGTCATGGCAATGGGAGCGGTCTCGGGCACCGTCTCGGCCTCCGGAACAGCATCGGGCACCGCCTCGGCCTCCGGAACAGCATTGGACACCGAATAAATTTAATAAATTTTCTAATAAATTTTTACAGCAGTGAATTTGAAAATTCCACAAGGGTTAATCAAAAGACTGTAACATAGTTTGTTTAAAATTTCTCAATGGTAGTGTAAAAAAAACCCAGTCAATAGCTCTTTTCAAAACACACTGGTCTGTGGAATTCTCCTTTAATGTTAATGAGCTCTGTCCCTCTCTTCCATCTGTCACGGTTCATGAATTCGCATCTCTCTCTTGCCTGTTTGTGGTGGAGTCTGATTTCTGATCCTGGTCTCTTGTAAGATCGTTGTTTGGATGTTCCTGCCTGTTCGTTTGTCCTGCATGTCCGCCTTCACGTTGTCAGCATTTCTCGGATTATCACTGCTGTCAACTTCCGGATTTTTGTTTGCAGACAGGCTCTAAAAACTGCTAGGGCAGAGCATATCCACAAACTCATAGAAAATAATCAAAACAATCCAAGGATTTTATTTAGCACAGTGGCTAAATTTACAAATTACCAGACGCCACCTGATTCAAATATTCCATCAACGTTTAATAGTAATGAGTTGATGAAATTCTTCACTGATAAAATAGATAACATTAGAAATACTTCAGTTTCATCCATCGCACCCAAAGATAAACTGCAGTGCTTCACAACTATAGGACAGGAAGAGCTAAATAAACCTATCACTGTATCTAAACCAACAACATGTTTATTAGATCCTGTACCCACTAAATTACAAAAAGAGTTGTTACCTGTAGCCGAAGAACCACTTCTCAATATAATTATCTTTAGGTCACATCCCAAAACCATTCAAGCTGGCGGTTATTAAGCCTCTTATGAAGAAACCAAAACTAGATCCTAGTGAACTGGCAAATGATCAGCCAATTTCAAATCTTCCATTTATGTCTAAGATTTGAGTACTGCAGCTCTGAGAGCAGCATACAGTATTGTTCAAAATAATAGCAGTGCAATGTGACTAACCAGAATAATCAAGGTTTGTGATATATTTTTTATTGCTACGTGGCAAACAAGTTACCAGTAGGTTCAGTAGATTGTCAGAAAACAAACAAGACCCAGCATTCATGATATGCACGCTCTTAAGGCTGTGCAATTGGGCAATTAGTTGAAAGGGGTGTGTTCAAAAAAATAGCAGTGTCTACCTTTGACTGTACAAACTCAAAACTATTTTGTACAAACATTTTTTTTTCTGGGATTTAGCAATCCTGTGAATCACTAAACTAATATTTAGTTGTATGACCACAGTTTTTTAAAACTGCTTGACATCTGTGTGGCATGGAGTCAACCAACTTGTGGCACCTCTCAGCTGTTATTCCACTCCATGATTCTTTAACAACATTCCACAATTCATTCACATTTCTTGGTTTTGCTTCAGAAACAGCATTTTTGATATCACCCCACAAGTTCTCAATTGGATTAAGGTCTGGAGATTGGGCTGGCCACTCCATAACATTAATTTTGTTGGTTTGGAACCAAGACTTTGCCCTTTACTAGTGTGTTTTCAAGGGCATGTCCTCTTCAGCATAGGGCAACATGACCTCTTCAAGTATTTTAACATATGCAAACTGATCCATGATCCCTGGTATGCGATAAATAGGCCCAACACCATAGTAGGAGAAACATGCCCATATCATGATGCTTGCACCTCCATGCTTCACTGTCTTCACTGTGTACTGTGGCTTGAATTCAGAGTTTGGGGGTCGTCTCACAAACTGCCTGTGGCCCTTGGACCCAAAAAGAACAATTTTACTCTCATCAGTCCACAAAATGTTCCTCCATTTCTCTTTAGGCCAGTTGATGTGTTCTTTGGCAAATTGTAACCTCTTCTGCACATGCCTTTTTTTTTTTAACAGAGGGACTTTGCGGGGGATTCTTGAAAATAGATTTGCTTCACACAGACGTCTTCTAACGGTCACAGTACTTACAGGTAACTCCAGACTGTCTTTGATCATCCTGGAGGTGATCATTGGCTGAGCCTTTGCCATTCTGGTTATTCTTCTATCCATTTTGATGGTTGTCTTCCGTTTTCTTCCACGTCTCTCTGGTTTTGCTCTCCATTTTAAGGCATTGGAGATCATTTTAGCTGAACAGCCTATCATTTTTTGCACCTCTTTATAGGTTTTCCCCTCTCTAATCAACTTTTTAATCAAAGTACGCTGTTCTTCTGAACAATGTCTTGAACGACCCATTTTCCTCAGCTTTCAAATGCATGTTCAACAAGTGTTGGCTTCATCCTTAAATAGGGGCCACCTGATTCACACCTGTTTCTTCACAAAATTGATGACCTCAGTGATTGAATGCCACACTGCTATTTTTTTGAACACACCCCTTTCAACTAATTCAACTAATTGCCCAATTGCACAGCCTTAAGAGCGTGCATATCATGAATGCTGGGTCTCATTTGTTTTCTGAGAATCTACTGAACCTACTGGTAACTTGTTTGCCACGTAGCAATAAAAAAATATACGAAAAACCTTGATTATTCTGGTTAGTCACATTGTACTGCTATTATTTTGAACAATACTGTACCTCTAAAAATCATAAAAGCAGAGAACTTCAGAATCATTTAACCAAATTTGGTGAAACTTGAACACTTCATGTCAAAATTGTCTGACTCTCACCCTACCTTCCCTTTTCACCCTGGGATCCTTCCTAATTAAGGCTAAAGTAGGTCAACAAGAGAATCGATAAGCGTCCGCCAAATATTGAACACGCAGCTAGAAATGCTCTGATTTATGTTTGGTTGTGAATCCTAGCAGCTTTGAAACCAATACTGTCATTGCTATTGTTATTTTTCCGCCACAGAGGAATTGTAATACCAATTACAGAAATTCTCATTTCCAATGCCCTGTTTAGAAGCATCCTTCTAAATCAATCTTAACAAACACACCCACCAGAGAACTACTTCACTGAGAACTACTCACTTGAGCATTACACTCTCAATATCAACCCACACTTGACACTGCACACTTACACCACTGTTTTGCCTTATTTTGGTTTTGTTTTGTCCTCTTCAAGGTCTGTGTCAGTCTAGGTTCAAGATCCCCCTGGAAGCGGCAAAACATGTCTCGCACAAAAGACCCTGTTGGCCACTGGGAGGACCTCGAGACTTGGTTAAGTGTCACAACAGAAAGCCTCCTACCGAAGGCTACTGAAACACTGAAGCATCAGAGACAGGACCAGCTGGATGATAACAAGCCTCATGAGACAAGACACAAGTCAGAGCAACAGTCAAAAAGAACTAGCCAAGATCACCAGCTCCTTAAGCCACACACTCATCACCACCCACAAGCAGTGACACAAGAGTGACAGGCATGCCGCCCATCTCCAGCAGGAGTGAACACGCGCACAACGATGCGTCACACAGCTAGAACTGGAGGCTCAGGAACGATGGGCCAATGAAGTGGAACAAGGTGCCGAGGAGATCACCAGGCTAAAATAAACACTAGTAGCTACTACACAAGAAAGTGATTAAGTCAAGGCAGACTATGCTGATCTCTCCAACAATCTTGAGTATGCAGAACACCATCTTGGCGTCCTTGCATGTCCACGCACAAGTGCTCAACAATTGCAAGACTTGGCGCACAAGGCCTATTGTAAACAGCAGATGGCTTCAGAAAAGAGCATTAAAACCATGGCAGTTCTCGACTTCAACACTCAGAGTCATGGGCTGGCCCAAGCGGACACCCAACGTGAAGATCATGCCAAGCCAACACACAACGAGTGGAATGCATTCTCATCCTTCAGAGAACGGGACTCCCGCGCCGGTACATAACCTAAACCAAGGAACAACAGTTGGGATGGACCGCATGGATGACAATGCTCATTTGGGAACTCAAGAGGAGCAACCAGCCCAAGGAATCAGTGAGTCACAAGAACATCTCTAGACCCTGAAAGTGCTGTATTGGTCATCTGCCACTCCTCTGAAGAACACCAGATCAGTCCTGACATCCTACCCATTTCTTCCCAAATTCCAGTCCCTCAACTCCTGGGCGACCTCATTGAGAAGGGTATAGCAAGAAATTTTTACCTCTCCATCATCTAATAGCTAATAGTCTAATAGCACTCTCAAACTTCAAAGGTGTGAACTGAATCTCCAGGCATATTCCGACACAGGCCTACAACTAAAACATGTGGCCCATATTCACCTAAACGTGGGACCATTGAATCTCATCCACCCAGTGTACGTTTCACCACTCAACACCTATCCATTTACAATTGGGAAAGACCTGCTCAATCACTTTGAAACATTTAATAGACTTCAATCACCTGAAGATATGCGCTCAAGTCTGCAAGCCTCTGCCCTTCCAGTCAGTTAACCCCAACGAGTTGCAGTGTCAGCCACAGACACTGCCCACCCCCCACCCCCCCATTCACTGACTGACAATGCAAGGTCAAAGCAAAAAGCAAGCTCAACTCCGAGCATCAAGAACCAAGATCCTTTCATCTGCTCATTGCAAGCGTCTGACTCAGACTCAGGTTCTCTTTGAATCATGACTGCCATAAATGTCCAAGACACACCAGTGTCTGATGCAGTACTAGTTCTGTGGACTGAAAACTCAGAAGAAACCGAGACCGAGACATCAGAGCCTACCACACGCCTCAAAGCACAACCGCTTCCCTCTTAGTCCATGGTCAACAACAATGGCTACTTCTAAGATTGTCTGCACTGTAGACCTAAGATGGAACAACAGACTCGATTCACTACTTCGTCATTGTCCCTAACCTACCTCATGACATCTACATAGTAGCAGACATCATGGTTCATCCATGAACGACGTCATATGGGCTCCTCCATCACAACAACTGACACTGTAGTCAATTTCAAGAACCTTCGATCTGGTCAAACAATTCCAAATGCATGCGCAATGATCATGGAGCAAGAAGTTACAATACCTGCCTAAAGCAAGAGTTTCAGCATCCGCCTCAGCATGCGACCTGGCCAAACTCTCAACTGTAAGCTAGGTTTCTTCCAACCTTCCAGGACCTGCCTAAGACCTGCCACACCTCTCATGGGAGTGTCATCTCATGCTGTGTATGTGTTGATCAACAACTGTACGGCCAAAGATATCAACATTCCCTAAGCCAGTCATCTGGGATGGCTCATCAACCAAGCATTCCATTACTTTGAGCTAACAGTACCTGTCATTGGCCCTGTACCAGCCGAACTAATGTCAGATGAATGCGACGACACTGTAACTTTCACAAAGCCCTGTGAATTCATTGCCATCACTTCTATTCTGCCAGTGTCCAAAGAAAGTGTCTCTCAGTCATAACTAACAGATGACACTCACTTCACTGTCTATGCTGTCTCAACACAGAATCACCTGCACAGGTGACCGCCAAGGCCCAGAGTACCTCTAATGATTCAACAGAGGAACCCTACACCAGGTTTCAATGTACAAGCCCAACAAATCCTGAGTGAGGTGGATGTCCTCCACAGTGACATGGATTGCCAAGGACTTAAAAGAGGTTCTGTGTCAATACAAGAACTCCTTTGCAAAGGATTCGTAGCCTGTAGCCTGACAGATGTCCACATGGTGCGCATCCCAACACATACAAATGCACCACCAACATTCGTGCGGCAGTACAATATTACAATATTCCGATAGCATCATACGAATCGGTTCAAGATATCATTGACTCCATGCTTGAAAAGGGGGTCATTCGGCCCTGTAACAGCACCTACTCTGACCTAATATGGCTAGTCCTAAAGCCCAATGGCAAATGGCGGCCCACCATCGACTATCGCAAGTTGAACCAACAAATTCCCTTTTCGCGATGGCCTATGACTCAGTTGGACCAAGAGATTCCCAAAATCAAAGGCTCAACAATCCTTTCCACATTAGACTTCACCTCTGCAGGAGCATTACACAAAGAGTCCCTGACTTTCCTGCACTATAACCCACCCACCTCATCAGTAGCAGATATAACCTGCCACCAGCAGACCACTGGCATGCAAACCCCCACCTCCTCACACAATGAACTCTCACATCAATTTGCCACTAATGATCTCCTCACCCTCCAAGCTTCAGATCCAGTGCTACCAACCAGTGCCACTCCCATTTGCGATCCACTAACTCATCCCCTTTCCACCTCTGACCAATTCATCTGATCTCTGCCAACTTCACTAAATCAAGCACATGCTGCATCTCAAAGGCGGCGTTCTCACATATGCCTGAGCCCCTAACTGTGCCAAAGCTCATAGTTCCTCAGGGCCAAAGGGGACTGATGCTGACACTCCCCCACGATGCACCATGGGCTGGACACCATGGTGCCAAGACCACCTACGAAACGTTCAAGCAAGTGGCGTACTGGCCTGACATGCAGCAAGACTAACAGAATATGTAAAAGGATGCCTAGTGTGTTGACAATCCCAACCGGCAAATCCAAACAACTGTGCATGGTACTTCAGCTTCACCCAGCCAAGGCAGAATGCTCCCCATCGCCTGTCACAGAAATTCCTACCTCACTGGACAGGACCCCACGAGATTGTAGACAAGCTCTCACCTGTTGCCTATCAGATCAAAAACAGACAAGGGTGCAGCAAGCGAGTCCTTCGATTGGTCCTTTGAAACCAGATAGAGAGGCACCAGGGCTCAAACTGACTGACACAGACCAACAATCCCATGTTATATACCACACTAATTATAACTATCATTTTAAGGAAACATATAGTTTGTTTTAACAACCCCTACATACACTCCTCCACAGCACTGCTAGGACCAAAACCTAGTGGAGAGGAGTTGCTCAACACATGTAACACATCGGTCGCTGTTGGACAGTGTTTTTTCTCTGCTTCCTGCTGGCCTTGCTGCTTCTAATAGTAGCTCCGTGTATCTATTTTTTTCTTTAGAATCTTTCTCTTACTCTAACTCTCTGTTGTTTACAGTGATAAAATATAACTTTATTCCCACCATATTTCTGATATTATTTTAGAATTAGCACGCATCCAAACTTTAATCGAGTATAGTAAGAATGTTAGGGCTCAAGACTTTGGATGCATCCAGCTCAGGGAGTCTTGTACATTATTCGGTTCCGGCAACAGAGCCCCTGCAGCAGGGAAACTGGGTGACAGTGAGGCGACATAGTCGCGAGTTAAAACACCACTCTTCTGTTCCGATCAAAACATCAAACAGGTTCTCTCCACTCAGTGATACACCCACTGAGAAACCTGATGAAATTGCTCTAGTTAATAATAATAATACATTTTATTTAAAGGAGCCTTCCTCAAGGACACCATACAGGAATACATGAAACCGAACTTCCAAATTGCTGAATAGCGCATCTGGCATGAATGATTTCAATGTTAAGTCAATGCAAAGGCGCGTTTACGTGCGTCTTGAGGTCTCGCGGCGCGAATGAACCGTTTGGCGCGGCACGGAAGACGCGAATTTGCCTCATTCGCGTGTCTAGTTCGCGAATTGTGCTTTTGTGCATTTATGTGTTTGACACAAATTCATGTCTGCCGCCCAAGTTGAAAAATTAAAATTTTTTGCATCAATTCACGCCACGTTAAACAATCAGGAGCCTGCCCAGGAGTCACTCATTCAACATGGAGGAATGACTGATGTTGTCAGTGAGCAGTCAACCGGAGCTTTATGACACAAGTATCACACACAAGTTCATATTTCAGGAATAAAAAGGACCTCGCTTGGAAGAGTGTGTTGTAATACACATTTAACTTTTGAGTCACGTACACGTTTATCGACTCGCGGCCTTCCCGCTGTTTTTTTGCAACTATTTTCCCCCTACAGCTACTTTTTCGCTAACAAGATAATGCGTTTATTCAGAGGACATGTGCAGGAAAAAGTGGAAAAGACCTGAGTGCTCGATCAACATCAGCCATCTTGCAAACAGACAACCGCTAGCATGCGAATGCATTTAAAATGTTCAAGCAGCAAACTAGACGCGAATTTGACGCTCTATTCGCATTTGGTGTGAACACAGCATCAGTTTGTGCACGTATGACAGGATTTTTTTAAAAATTAATACAAGATGTATTCAGCCAGACGATGAACATTATCAATATTATTAATAATTATTATATGATGCAGTCACACTTATAGCAATGTTTGTTAGTTCTGTTTGTTGATTCAGGGATAGCATCATCTGGGGTCCTCTGAGGGTCAGCATCATCTCTTCTCAGGTGTTCTGGATCCAGACTGGAGCTTGTGTAAATCGTAGTGGCAAACATAGAAACAAATAGAGACATCATTAGCATAGCTGCTGATCCAACAAAGTAAAATAAATTAGTTTAACCCAAGCTAAAGAATAAAATGCGCATTTGATCAGATGCAACTACACTCACAATTTAAGATACATTATTCAAATGCTTGGCGAAAGAGATGCGTTTTTAATCTAGATTTAAACAGAGAGAGTGTGTCTGAACCCCAAACATTATCAGGAAGGCTGTTCCAGAGTTTGGGAGCCAAATGTGAAAAAGCTCTACCTCCTTTAGTGGACTTTGCTATCCTGGGAACTACCAAAAGTCTGGCGTTTTGTGACCTTAGGGAGCGTGATGGATTGTAACGTGGTAGAACGCTAGTTAGGTACGCAGGAGCTAAACCATTTAGGGCCTTATAAGTAATGATAATTTGTAACTGATACGGAACTTAATAGGTAGCCAGTGCAGAGACTGTAAAATTGGGGTAATATGATCATATTTTCTTGACCTGGTAAGGACTCTAGCTGCTGCATTTTGGACGACCTGTAGCTTGTTTATTGAAGAAGCAGGACTACCACCTAGAAGTGCGTTACAATAGTCCAGTCTAGAGGTCATAAATGCGTGAACTAGCTTTTCTGCATCAGAAACAGATAACATGTTTCGTAGCTTGGGAATGTTTCTAAGATGTAAGAATGCTGTTTTTATAACATGGGAAACATGATTTTCAAAAGACAAGTTGCTGCCTAATATAACACCCAGATTTTTGACTGTAGAGGAAGCAACAGTACAAGGAAGTAACAGTACAACAGTACATAACAGTACAACACTGAATGTTGTTCAGTTGCTTTGACACAATGTATTTTGTTTAAAGTGCTATATAAATAAAGGTGATTTGACACTAGGGGTTGTTAAAGGGACAATAAGTATCTTTTTAGATATTTTATTATCTAAAATCAATATTTTTATTCATAAATATGCCCTCAATGGTGTACAAATACCTATGCCAATGTTTAAACTAATCCTTGTAAATGAAGAATTTATTATCTTTATATACATGGGACGGGTAGGTCGACGGAGGCTTCCATGTAGTTCCGCCATCTTGCAAAACTATAATAGCAGAGAGGGACAAAAAGTACTAAGCCAACGCGTTTCCACAGCGCGTTTTCGGTCAGAGCCAGAAACGCAGGTGCAGAGCGGTGAGAGGCGCTTGAAACTGCACCGGCAAGTTTAAAAGTCTGGATTGCATTCTTATTATGGACCATACATATGCCGCGCCACAGGAGAAGAAAACATCGTCGCCAAAACAGTCAAAAATAGAACGTAAAAGGAAACGTGACCGTAGATTACAGAAAACAAGAGTTAATGCCGGGGAAGCTTTTTCTAGGTGGAAAGAGCTAATGCTTGATAAAGATTTCAAAAGAGACGCTGAAGTGGCCAGTTTTCTTCTCGACAGGTAAGTCAGTGTTACAATCTATATTATAATATTTTTTTTATATCTAACAATGCATATAATTCAGAAAATATAACGAATAAATTAGACATAACTACTAATTACAATATTTCATGTTTTCCACAGTCAGTAATTCATACTGTAACATTCGTTTGTTAGTTGTCATGTTGCAGTTTGTTTGAAATAACACACCTGTTCACCTGAAGGAAAACTCGACGAAGTGCTATTAGAAGACATCCTGTCAAAGCTTTTTGGTACATATCGCCTACCGTAGATGCAACGCGCATTTGAAAAAGCGAGGCGCTGGAGAGCAAAATTAGTTTGAATGCAAAATACAATTTCACCACTAGATGGGAGTAATTCCTACTCCGTGTCCCTTTAACGACTAGTGATTTTTTTAAATCAACTTTTAGGTGATGAAAGTCAAGTCGAAGTCGACTAGTCGCTGATGAGATAAGTTTGGAGCTGTAAAAATTATCTTTACACAGCTGTGGTATTTGACACAGTGCTGCATACACAGCTCATTTTTATCAGTTCATTTGTCTTTTGAGTGGTTATATTTCTCACAGATTTCTATTCGTTCTAAATCCGATACAGATAAAGTAGCACAGTAAAGATTACATTCATATGAATGCATTAGTAAGAGCAATTGTGTGTGTGAATTCATTCTACCTGGCAGCGTCTCTCTACTAGTGATGCTGTGGGATTTAGTTGAGACATAAATTCAGAACTTTTCAGTGTCTAAGCTATTTTATTGAGCAATCATAGAACAGTGTTTACAGTACATTTCCACACTGAATGATTCTGTGTGCAAGCGATCTGTGCGTGACGTATGAGCTACTGTCTGTAGCCTATGTGTGTGCGTAACAGTGCAGCAGCATATTCGATTAGAACAGCAATTAACTTACCTTTATGATAAGCGGTTTAGAATGTGCGTTCTCCCGTTCAATTTCCAGTGTCCAGTAATATAATCAAACATGCATGTGGAGTGCTTTCATAGTATGTATGTATTTGTTATTTTAACTTTTTGGAAATGGAGCATAAATGTGGAAGTCCTTAGAAGATTTATCCTGTTGCGCCCTATATAGGACCGGCGACTAGTCAACGTCAAGTTTAAAGCGTCATGGCAGACTATTGAAGTCAACTAGTCGACTAATCGAATTGTCGGCGCAAACCCTAATATACACACACACACGTACATACAGATATGCATTCTCCCCTCACCCCTCGCTTTTGCCGCTTTGTACCGCCAGTCTGAGAAGCGGGTTTGTGACCAGCGCTGTAATGGCAAATGGCTGATTGCCTGCGCTGGATTACCTCGACCCCCCAATTTCCGTCTCCAGTTGTAAAATTGTGTGTTTAAGGTGTATTGATTATGTGCTTTTGTGCTGCGGTGTTTTACCTGTTCTCACACTGCTCCCAAAGGAGCATAGTGTGGGTATTGTTTTTATTCTCCTCTCTTTTTTGTTATGATGTATCACTTTTCCCCTGTACTACTGTACTTCATTGCCTTGTACCCACGTGCAATGACAATAAAGTTGAATCTAGTCTAATCTAATAAAAATATGCATAGTGAATCTACATTTTCCCCTTACTTCAAATGAAACCTTAGTTTGTGGCTCATTATTAGCCCATTATATTTAATAACAAAACATGCTAAAACAGTACGATGACAAAGGGCTCTATCTTGCACCCAGCGCAATTGACTTTGTACACCGACGCATGTGTCATTCCTATTTTGCACCCGCGCAAAGCGCGCTTTTCCCGCCACAGAAGCACGTCGCTAAACTAGTGAATGAACTTGCGCTCCCTGGGTGGTTCAGCGCAAAAAAGGAGGCGTGTTCCGGCGCAAACAATCACTGGTGCTATTTTGCTGTTCCATTAAACAATTGCGCCACTGACCAGAAAAAACCTAGTCTAAAGTCAGTGGCGCGTTGCGCGTTGTTCATTATGCTATTTTAAGGGCGCATGCTTGACCATAATGTATAGCGTGCACAACGCGCATACACTTTGCTCATGTAATCTACACAGATGCAACAGTTATTTTTGCAAATCATAAATTGTTACACTAAAAAATATTAACACGTGAGATGACGGAAATCATTGTGGTGTGCCACGAAGATGTGAAAAAATAGGCATACATCTAGCTTACAAATTATTCAGGATAATTGTAGTAATTAAGGATCAGACCTGTTGGCCAAATAGTGGCAAGACATATATAAGGTCATCTGACAAATTGTGGCTATTTCCTCCCACGCCTGTTTAACCGACGCTATTTTGGGTGGGTTTCTCCCATCCCCATACAACACAACTTCTCTGTCTTTCACTGCTCTTACAAGAACATCAGTCTCCTCGGCTGTGAACCGCTCCTGGCGTGCGCCTGGTAAATACGCCATAATAATAGCAATCCATAATGGAACTTGCGCACCTGCTTTTAAAGGGAATGTTGGATGAAGTTCTGATTGGTTTATTTCACGTTACGCCCAAACCACACCTATGAATAATGAAGCTATTTCAGACCAACCCATTTTAGATTTGCGCCGGGCGCAAGAGCCATTTATCCCGCCGGGAAAATAGCAACAGCGCCGAGACCCGCCCACAAAGTTACTTGCGCTTCGCGCTTTGACACTTGCGTTTCAGATCGTTAAAATAGGGCCCCAATTCTCTTTCATTAAACTTTGAACTTTTATTAACAATATAAGGAAAATGTTTTATTTGCATTGTAACACACGAAAAAAAGTATTTGGGTTTCCCTTTTCTTTAAAACTATAGTAGTATGTGGTTCATTATTAGCCTAATTAAAACACAAGCCATAAAAAGTACAATGGTACAAATTCACATTGGCATTTAAACATTTGAATTTTATTAACAAAAACTAATAAGATGGATATTGTAACCAAAATAAATAAGGTATTTTCCCCCTTTTAAAACAAATGCTTAGTTTGTTGTTCAATGTTTTATTTATTTTAAATGGAAACAGCAACAATAATGAAAAACTATATTACAGGAAGTCTGTACAGGATTACAGGAAGAAATTAAACTTATTAACAAAACTTGTGCTTTTGGATCAGTATCTCGCATCAGTCTCATCATGCAACAAACCAATCCCTGTTGAAGCCTAAATAGAAGCTCTGCATATGCTTGCACCTGTTAATCGTTTATGTTTAATAGTTTATTTTGCTTTTGTGCAATAGATAAATAATTTGTTTTAGATTTTTTTATTTTTAAATTATTTTTTTATTTTCCTGCATCCTGCACACACACACACACACACACACACACACACACACGTCTTGTCCCGCGCCGCTCTCTGTTGCATCGGGTCTCGTGGGAGCAAGTCAGTAATCCACTGGCACTTGACGTGACAGTGCGTGAGCTACATCCTCTTTACAATCTCTAGATTATAAACACTGCATTCTGTCAGCAATGTAACGCAGCAGTAATGTATTAGACTTAACTGTAACAGACAGTAACAGTTGGTCTTACCTGAAGAATACAAAGCATTTTTTTGTTTAATTCGTATAATTTATCTATTATATTTATCTGTTTGTAATTTCGCCTATTTTCCTAGCTGCTTTATTCACCTACAAAATCACCCTAACCAAATAGAGCAGTTCAAGTCATCTGTTTAGTCATCTGTTTATTATTTTTTTCCATATTGCAATATACACCGTTAAAACAAATAATGACAATGTGAGTTTTTTTTCCAATATCGTGCAGCTCTACTAGTAAGTTTAATCAAGCTAATAGGCTCAGTAGCTTCTGCAGCATGAACACAGACATGTAGTTCTCCATTGTTGTTGGTGTTACATGAGGTAGCGGTGTCTGACAATAGTAGAGAAGTGGGGTGATGACTTTGTAGGGCTGTGACGGTTGCTGTGACAACTGCGTCACCGCGGTGGTCGGTTGCCATCGCGGTTGTCTACTGTCACCGGCGGTAGTGCATGTGACGTCACACACTCTATAGCAAGCATAATACACAATCTTGTATATACGTGTAATAACTGTAATAGTTGCAAATTCTAAGTCTATGGTAATTAAAAAATTACCTCAAACACAGCGCTTCCTTTAGATTGGCAGATTTGAGCTCAGGAAAATAGTTTGCATTCAGCAAATTAATTTAGTGTTGAGTCATCTGCATTTATGATCCATGTTTGCACAAGTTCTCGTGATCGCAAACGCTGGCTGGTCAGGTTTAGTGAGGCTTTCTCCAAACTTGCCAAATACAAACAAGACAGCGATAAATAAAAATGTTAACAAGAAATATGGCAACGATTCCTATTTTAAAGAGAGCGCGTGCAGATGAGGAGTTACTGAGCTTGCTTAGTGGTGGAAAAGTAAACCGGACGCAACACAACCGCATTGCGACAGGTTTAGTCTGTCTAGTGTCTATACAGGACATTTGGACTCGGTGTCAGTACCTCACAGACCGGACGGGGATTTATCATGTCGTGTTGTGCTGCATCCAGTGTAGCATCACTGATTATAATGAGTATTTTGTCAGAAGTTCTCAAATAAACACAAACTGACAAGTTAAATAGAATGTGTTAGATGAGTGAAACAGAGCTGGGCTGATTTCATAGACATGTGCATACATATATATAAATATATCCTGTATATAATATATATAAAATATATTATATGCATGTACAGTTTAAGTCAGCTTTAATCACCTTTTTTGGTAATTCCATGAATTAACTGACCACGACACTGCTTGCACAGTTTATTTCGCAGTTTGATATGAAAGGATACGCACAAAGGAAGCGTGCAATGGCGCCTTTGAGCACAGGACAGTTTCCGGATTCGCTTTACTTGCACCTGATAATAAAGTGAAGAGGAGCGTGTGTCTGAAACATCTCCTGTTCAGTCATTCTGCGACTAATATATTTATTCATTAATATATATATAAAATATATATTATTATTATTATTTTTTTTTATCAACACCGCGCCACACGCGGTTGTTGGTCCATGACTACCGCGGTGGTAAAAATCAGCCACCATCACAGCCCTATGACTTCGTTTCACAAAATATATGGATTGGCAGAACACAAAGACCCAAAGGTGTCATTTTCAGATTTATCCACTCTGGGACCCAAAGAAATAGTGAATTCATTCTCCCAAAATGATGGATCCGTCTGGACGAAACACATATACCTAACAAAATATTTACATAAACATCTAAATGCGTCTCCGCGTGTACGGGCCAATGTACGCTTCCCACGTACATTGCGGTGATGTGCTTTCTATCCAGTGTGAAATCTCTCATGTGTTTTGAAATTTGATAACCGACTGAATCTCTTGTCACAGTGTGAACACTTGTAAGGTTTCTCTCCAGTGTGGATCCTCTCATGTGTTTTGAGACTTGATGATTTACTGAATCTCCTGTCACAGTGTGAACACTTGTAAGGTTTCTCTCTAGTGTGGATCCTCTCATGTGTATTGAGACTTGATAACTGACAGAATCTCTTGTCACAGTGTGAACACTTGTAAGGTTTCTCTCCAGTGTGGATCCTCTCATGTGTTTTCAGACTTGATATAACACTGAATCTCTTGTCACAGCGTGAACACTTATAAGGTTTCTCTCCAGTGTGAATCCTCTCATGTTTTTTTAGACTTGATGAAACACCGAATCTCCTGTCACAGTGTGAACACTTGTAAGGTTTCTCTCCAGTGTGGATCCTCTCATGTGTTTTCAGATTCGATATAACACGGAATCTCTTGTCACAGTGTGAACACTTGTAAGGTTTCTCTCCAGTGTGGATCCTCTCATGTGTTTTCAGATGTGTTAACCGACTTAATCTCTTGTCACAGTGTAAACACTTATAAGGTTTCTCTCCAGTGTGGATCCTCTCATGTGTTTTCAGAGTTGATGATTGACTGAATCTCTTGTCACAGTGTGAACACTTGTAAGGTTTCTCTCCAGTGTGAATCCTCTTGTGCAGTTTTAAACTGCTTGCTGAACTAAAAGTCTTCTCACACTCAGAGCACACGTACTCTCTCACATCAGTATGTATTTTCTGATGTTCTTTTAAACTTTGTACATGCAAAAAACTTTTACCACACAAATGACATGAATGTGGTTTCTTCTTTGCATGAACTTTCAAGTGCTTCTTCAGAAGTGAAGCCCATAAAAACATTTTATCGCACTGATCACATGCGTTCTGCTTCTCTTGAGGACTTGATTCTTCATTTTCCTCTTTTTCTTCAATGAACTCTGAAATAAAGGTAAAATGATTTATTTTTGGTATATTGCTAAAACCTCTTCAACTCTGCAGACCCGGTACAGGGTCCGAAAATAGCATGCAAGATGTTCATGTTTAATTTACATAGCCTTCCTTATATGGTATCTGCCCATAAATGGGTTCATTTGAAAGCTTAGAGCAGTGGTTCCCAACCTCTTTCAACTCGCGGCCCACACAACCAAACACATATGTTTGCGCGGCCCACTTCAAAAAAATTAACTGACCCCGCTATTGTTGGGTTAATAACTTAGTACTCAGAAGCTAGATTTTAAACTATATTTATTGAATAAACTAGGGCTGTGCGATATGGACAAAAAAAAAAACTATAGCGATTTTTTTGATCAATTTTGCAATTGTGCTTTTACAGTCATAAATGCATTCAGGATTAATTTGAAACATATTTCCAAAAGAAAACCAATCAGAGCTTTATCAAAAAGTTGTAACATCTCTAGAACAAACATAAGTCAAAATTATCACTATAGTGAAGATGTAACAAAATTTATAGACTTGTGGCAAAAAAAAAAAAAAAAAAAAAAAATCCTGTATACAGGGACTTTTTTTTTTCTTTTTTGCCATGCATTGTTCATAGAGCTCATTAATTGTAGCGGTGCCTCAGGTGTTTGCAGTGTGTATACAGTAGGCTATTGTGTATGCGGTCAGCAGTGAGAGCGCATAAATATAACACGAAAGCACATTAAAATAATGCACGAGTGCGAATCTCTCTGTTCGCAGCAGATTTCCTTTGCTCTGTCACAAAACCGGTCGTGCTTGCTCAGATACACGCTGCTTTGCGAGGAGAGAGTGTGCACACTTAAAACGTGTCTCCTCTCACTTAAACTGCATCCTGTTCACTAACAAATTCACTCTATGCTCATGTGTTAGACATGAATTATTTTCGCACGTTTTTATTTCTAGCCTTTTACCGCAGTGAGAACGCTCTGATCCATCAACATTGGCTCAGAAAAAAGGCGCATCACAGACAGTGTGTGAACCTGGAGTTAGGCATATGCGCACGCTCAAATCGTGATTTTAGGATGTTTTCTTTTAATCGCACAGCCCTAGAATGTACTGGAAATTAACAGAAAATAATTGGCGGCCCACCTGCAATACGCGGACCACAGGTTGAAAACCACTGGCTTAGAGTGTTTTCTTTACAAAGAATACCATTAATTTGGGTTTTATGATACATAAAGTAGTCAAATTAAGCTAAGAAATATATCCCCCCCCCCCCATAAATTTCCGTCTAACGATTGCGAATAATTTTTCATAAGCATGTGTATTTAAAATATTTTTCACAAAATAGTCAAGTCATATATCACAAGAAAGCTCTCATTCTCAGGAATCTGATGATCTAGATCATTTTATTGTGTGACAATCACAGATTGAATGATCTTCAACAGAATCGCGATGTAAAATTTCTCACCTCATTGCAAATTATTATTTATTTATCTTAGCACCGCTTCAGTCAGCCACACATATATATAATCGATATAATCTTTTAGATTAGAATCTCTTCTTTCAAACAAGACCATTTTTATGTTTCTACGTGCTTCCATTGGTGAGATATAAAGCGTTTTGTACAAGTGCGCCTGTGAGACAGACGCGCAGACGCGCTCTTCAACTCATATGACAAGACTAAGCGGTTTTCTTCAGCTATATCTCTCAGATCTCTTTTGTGAAGCCCTATTGGTCGATATAGCGGTCAGTCAAAGCCCTGTCGTCCACTTAGAGGTGCGAAAAATGACACCATTGTGTGGGTCCGGGGGCAGGGAGCGGACACCGATGACCATTTCCTGTTGCGCTTGCCGATGGGATTGTGTGTTCTCGGCTGCTTGTAAACATGGAGCACGCGAGGGGAAACTACAAACAGACGCCTGTTATCAAACAGGCATGGATTATCAATGATTAATAATCATCCTTCAAGTTATGGATGACCACCGTCACCGTGGAGAGGTCAGGACGCGCATCTGGTGAGGCGAAACGCCCGTTAGTGAAGTGAAGTGACATTCAGCCAAATATGGTGACCCATACTCAGAATTTGTGCTCTGCATTTAACCCATCCGAAATGCACACACACAAAGCAGTGAACACACACACACACACACACACACTGTGAGCACACACCCAGAGCAGTGGGCAGCCATTTATGCTGCGGCGCCCGGGGAGCAGTTGGGGTTCAATGCCTTGCTCAAGGGCACCTAAGTCGTGGTATTGAAGGTGGAGAGAGAGCTGTTCATGCACTCCCCCCACCCACAATTCCGTTCGGCCCGAGACTAGAACCCACAACCCTTCGATGGGGAGTCCAACCCTCTAACCATTAGGCCACGACTTACAGTACAGTAGATCACGCATCTCAGTGAAATTACAGTAAATACACATGAATTATTACAGTTCTGGGTGGATGAGCATAAATTTGTTTGTTGACGCTCCGAAGGTCATTGTTAAAGCTTCGCGGAGCGGTTTTAGCGCTGAAAATGAGTCAAAGCAAACAGAGAGGACCCTGGATCATATTACAGATGATTGAGACAGGTAAGAATAACTCATTCAATCATTACACAATACAGAATAGACATAAATGAAATGATATGAAGCTGGAGATTGTGGATTCTATTTTAGATTGTGATAGACCAGATATTTTTTATAATTTTATGCATGTTGCTATTGTGCAATTTGACTTATTCTCTTTCAAAGACTGTTCAGAAAAACACACACACAAAAAAAGCACATTGTATTGAGATGGTTCTTCATATGTGAAACAACATAAATAATACTATTTGTCACAAACAGCAGCTTTTTATGTAACTTCTGAGTGTTTTCTGTAAAATAATATACAGATATCACATTATTCCATACTGCAAGTGTGCAAAAGATGACTTCATACTTATTTAGACTAAAATTTTATACAAAAATGGTATTATTCCTTCCTTCAGTTGGAATAGAATAACTTTTGCATAGATTAGGATAGAAAGAATTTTCCTCTATAAGCTAACATGTGCTAGAAAAACATGAATTTTGTCTGAAGTTGCTAGGCCTTTCAATGCCTGAGCTATACCATTTCAAACATCAGTTTACACAAATAAAATAAAAAAGCGCCTTGTTTTTTCCCTATTTATTATAACACAGACAGCATATATTGTCATTTTTATCACTTTCAACAGTGTTTTATGTAATTTCAAAGGGTTTCCTTTAAAATGATACCAAATTTTTTGAGCTTACACTTTTGCATGTGTATAGGGAAGCATTCAAAATTAGGTAGGAAAATGGAAAAACGGAAATCCCCAAAATAGCATTTGTGCTTATGTGGCTAAAAGCTGAGAATGTCTGTAAATACACAATTTACTTTTTTTGCTTCAGATTCATTGACTTTTACTAATTTAATAGGTAAACTGGGTGAAATTTTTGTAAGAATCATTGTTTTGGATCAATTTGACTCAAGGGTTTTTGAGCTGTATAAAAAAAGAAATATATACATTTTACTAGGGATGCGACGTTGGCAGATTTTAATCACTTTACCACCATTACAACCCTAGTAAAATGAATATATGTATATATTTTATATACATATATACATTTATATACATATATACAGTAGGTAGACAGCCAGAATGGGTAATACCGCCATGTGTACAGGGCTGCGGCGTTAACTGCAAGTTAGTCGCGTGTTAAAACCATTCACGAAACTACCGCCAGGTGACACAAAGGGAGGAATTGCAAAGTTAATGTAATTGTAAAATGAGATAAAAGTAAAACAATAACATTATGATATAACATTGTAACATCTTAAAAAAATTTTTTTTACAGTGAGTTAATTTCAAATCGTAGGATAGTCTTGGGCTACAGTCTACTCATCAAAAATTAAAAGACCTTTACACAAAGGATCTAATGGGTGCTATTGCTATTAAACAGACATTAAATATGATCACTGATCATAATCTAGATGTGCTCTGTTTGAGAGAAACCTGGCTAAAACCTGATAATTACATTATTTTAAATGAGTCCACCCCCCAAGATTACAGTTATAAACATGAGCTGTGTCTGAAAGGCAAAGGGGAAGTGTTGCTTCAATTTATAACAAAGTTTTTAGGATTTCTCAGAGGGCAGGCTTCAAGTATAACCCTTTTGAAGTAATGGTGCTTTACATTTTTCCAGAGAAACAAATGTTAATGATAAATCCCATTATGTTTGTACTGGCTTCTTTATACAGGCCACCAGGGCACCATATAGACTTTATTAAAGAGTTTGGTGATTTTACATCCGAGTTAGTTCTGACTGTAGATAAAGTTTTAATAGTTGGTGATTTTAATATCCATGGTGATAATGAAAAAGATGCATAAGGATCAGCATTTATAGACATTCTGAACTCTATTGGGGTTAGACAACATGTCTCGGGACCTACTCATTGTTGAAATCATACTCTAGATTTAATACTGTCACATGGAATTGATGTTGATGATTTTGAAATTATGCAGACAAGTGATAAAATCTCAGATCATTATTTAGTTTTGTGCAAACTTCATATTAGGACTGTGCAATTAATTGAAAAAAAATTATTCAGTTTCGATTTTGGCCTCCAATGATTATGAAAATCCAATGATCGAGATAAAACGATTATTGTGCCCCATTCCCCCCACTTTTGCAGCACTGCACTTTCGTTCCTCCATAAAAGCCCAATTTCCTGTGCAAATCAGTAAAATCATGTAATGTGACATTTGCAAAATGGGACGTGCTTGAATTATCGAAGTATATTTAGGGCCCGAGCACCGATGGTGGACCCTCTTGTATCTGCTCCGTTTAGTAGGCCCCGACCACCAATGATGCGAGGACCCTCTTGTATCTGCTCCATTTATTTTTAGGGCTCAAACCCAAAGGGGATTATTCTTATTAGGGCTCAAGCCCATTGGCCCTCTTGTTCCCCTAAGGATTATTCTTACTATTATTAGGGCCCAAGCACCGATGGTGTGAGTAGGGATGGGCATTTTGGGAAATTTCTCATTTCGATCATCGATAGGTTTCAAAAATGATTAATCGGGGGTATAATGAAAAAATCTGAAGATTGTTATGAAAATGAAAGAATAAAAAAATAAAAATCTGACATGAAAATCTGTCTGAAAACATGAACACATGATTAGGACAGGTTAGATAATGATTATGATGAAGCAATAAAGGAGCAAGAAATATCTGCCTGAGGTGAAGAGTAGCCTATACCAATAAACGGAAGCTAATTCTATGACACAGCCTATGATAAATCAGTTAACTGAGATTCATATCAGACGTAACATTACAACTTGTATCAGCACAATAGGATGCTAAGTTATGCGATAGACAGAGAGAGAGAGAGAGAGAGAGAGAGAGCGCAAGCTCCCGCTGATGAGTTTTCATGCGCGCTGAAAGATGGGCAAGGACAGATTTTACTATGGCTGTGTCCAAATTCAGGGTCTGCATCCTCCTTAGGATCCTTCCTACCCGGTTGAAGGAGGAGGGGTCCTCCGACGACCGCAAAAAACAGAAGTCGGTGTTTGTGAATTTGGACAGCCTACCCTTCTTTCAGTTCCCTCCCTTACCCGTTGCTCATATCCTGTCGCCTAGCAACCGTGACAGCACTAAGCAAGACGCGGGTGAAGAGCTCATCGTTCTCTCCCCGGAGCTTTATAAACACTTCTGTCTGCTCTTTCGTCTTTAGAAGCGTTAAAAACAGCTTCAATCACCAACAAATTAGCTGTGTGTAAGGGGATGTTCACACAGGCAGTAAGGAAGAAGCTAGTTTACGAAAGTAAACTTTTTTTTTTTTTTTTACATATAAAAGTACAAATGTAAAAAAAAAAAATGCTTAACGCTAAAACAAAATGACTAACTAGACAACCACTGAAAATATATATTTTTGAAAAGGCAGTTTTTAAAAAACTTAGAAACATCGAAAATAATACTCCTCCCTGACTCCTCTACCGCTCGCTTCGTCCTGCCGAAAAGAATTATGGGATAGGTAGGATGGGAAAGGATCCACCACACCCATCCTTCCAATTCGGGGAAAAGGAGGACATATTTGTGGGCCGCATTTGAAGGATCCTATGAATTTGGACGGCCTTTGTCGCGGCGCTGTGACGTAACATCCTTCAAATGAGTACTCCGAAGGATGTAGACCCTGAATTTGGACACAGCAGAAAAAAGTTCACCAAGTTTAACCAAACAACTATTATAAGGTATAAAACAGAGACCAAATAGCCTAGATATTTTAACTATGGCTAAAACTCAAAACTAAAATAATAATATTACATAAAAAATTATATTATATTTACCACGACCGGTACATTCAAATGTTTATTCAAAAAGATAAGTCGGTCTACGCGCTCAGATGAGAGCTGCGTGCGCAGCCGGTTTACATTTAGTGGAATAAATTCGCTCCGCTGGAACAGATGTTGCAGGAACAGCCAGGTACCACTGGACAAGTAAACCTTCTCTGTCCCTGAAACTAATGGGCAGCAAATATTTCACCACCATTTCAGCGAATAGCTTTGTCGTCTTCTCGGTTCTGCCTGCGTTGCATTTAGGTGTTACGGCAGGTGATTCAATGCTCGTCTGAGTTGCCGCTCTGTTATCGGCAGATATTTTATGTACAAATTTTAGATGATAGCGCATTGTATTTGTTGTAGATTTGTGTGACAGCTTGGCGCTGCACAGCTTACCCTGAACTGTTTTTTCATCGCTCTTCTCAAAGGGAAGCCAGCCATCACTACGTGACTTTGAGGCCATAATTATGTCTTCTTATGTCTTCTGAGGCATCAAGTGGGAAGCTAACCAATCAGAGACCAGGGCGCCACCCAACGTGCTGCCATAATCAATAAAAAAAAAATAATAATAATAATTTTGATCATCATTTACGTGATCGATCATCGCTGTCGCGGTCGAGTACTCGATCACTGTTGCACATCCCTAGGTGTGAGGACCCTATTGTCTCTGCTTTGTTTCTTATTAGGGCTCAAGCCTGAAGGGTCGAAGTTGTTCCCTTAAGGATTATTCTTCTTTTTTTTTTTTTTCTTCATTAAACCTTCCGGGGGTTTTTGGGGGCCTTAACATGCTCAAAAACTCTTGAAAATTGCCACACACAGGCTAGGACCTGGGCATGGCACAGGGACTCTACAGCGCCCCCTGGAACACATTCTTGAACCATAGCTTACACATACTTGCATGTATTTATATGAAACTCAGTACACTTATAGATCTCATTGAGCTGAACAACTTTCATGCTATATGTCAGTGGCTTCGCCAAACATGAAGTAAGCTATTCAGGGCTGTTTAAAAAAAGCATGCTCTGGAATTTGAAATAGTCCTCTGAGGACTTTTAACCATTTACCTAAATTGTTCTTATCAAGACGGACAACTTTCTAATTCACAGTCATAAGCTACAACCAACAGGAAGTCAGCTATTTTGATTCGAATATGTATTTTGGGGAAGATACCGTTGTGAATTAATGCATACTCCTCACAGGGGAAGTACACTATACACACCAAACTTTGTCTACATGATGCCAAGACATTGAGGAACATAAACTGCAAATGGATTTTGGATAAGTTGAATGGTTTTGCCATGGTGATTTTTTGAAATAACAGTAAAAAGGGAAACATTAATAGTCTTGTATTTTTAAATTGCAGCTTCCAAACATTTCAAAACCATTTTTCATTTAGAGAACATGTGATAGAGGAAATATGCATAGTTACACGACTTTACAACACTTTATGATTAAAATAATAAAAATTGTCAGACATCTGATCTCACGCTGTCACTCTGTGTGAGTGCTGACTGAGTGTGTGTGTGTGAGAGAGAGAGAGAGAGAGAGAGATGGGCATGAGCCGATTGGCAGACAGAGAGAGAGAGAGACTTAAACATCTCTTTAATCACCAGAAAAAAAAACTATTTTACTATTAGTAACTACTTTACTATTTTTTTTTTTGTCATTGTTGCTAATTGTGCTGTTTTCATTACATCTTAAGAGATCTATTAGGCCTTATCCTTTTCTGACAGTTTCAGGAATTAAACAAATTCTAAAAATACTTATTTGTGCTGCAAATAATAATTTCAAACTCGATACTGACCCTCTGACTAGGGGTCGACCGATTATTGGTGTGGCCGATTATCGGCGCCGATATTAAGCATTTTTATTGTTATCGGCCATTTTCAAAACCGATTTGCCGATAAAATTATTTTATATTGAAATGCGCGATCTGGCACTGATCCAGCCACCTCAGTCAGAGCGCACCGCTCTGTGGCCTACTAAGCCCTGCCCATTGTCGGTCTGATTTGTTGTGAGTCACGAGCCTGGCCAATCAATACGGCTGGTGCGGCTGGAAAATGTTCCACTCTCACACCGAAAGCACAGGAGGGAGCTGCTTCAGTGATCAACATCACACATCAATAAGTTCTCTCTGAAATCTCTCGAAGGTAAGAATGCAGTAAACGTTCCTGAAATTGCAATAAATCACTACACTGAAGTTGCAAAACAACTAAATATAATAGATTTATGATGACAAGCCCCGTTCAGTTATTACACTGTGAATTCCCGGTCAATGTCCGTCATTGCAGTGATATGCTTTAACGGATCATCGCATCAGTGCTGAGATAGTGAAACTAAAACCTACTTCTCACACCATTCGGCCAACTTAACGTTATATTGTGAATAGATTATCAACACGAATGAATTCACTCATGTCTGCCGCGTTTTTTTTTTTTTTTGTGTTCACATAGCTTCACTGAACAGCGTCCGTTCCGTTAGGGCTCTTAGTCAAAAAAATTAAGCATATTTGGAGAAATATTGCTTTATTCTAACATGATTGCAAAATAATTTATCATACATATTCAGATTTACCATTATGCAATTTTGAAGAGCTGAAAGGGCATCAAGCGCGAGCTCTGACGCCCTGACGCAACGCGAGCTCCCTATTCCTTATTTAGTTATTTCCGCGGCCGCGCTCTGTCATTTGACTAATAACCCTATGCTAATAACATAAATTGTCAGTAATCTCACATTGCACGTTTCTGGATGACGCTGTCCTGTATACTTCCTAGTTTGTATCGCCGTGATAAACAGTCAAACAAACATTTAACACATCAAAAAAATGACATTGCGATATTTTATTTTTCTGCAATATATTGCAATATTTTTTCTTACAAACAAAAATGGGGTGAGCACACTTACATTCTCATTTTAAATGATTTAAACATTGACACCATTGTGTCAATTGATTAATATGCGCGAGGGAGAGTATGGAAGGCCAAAAGGGTCAAATTCACGTGAATTTTAACGCGTCAACAACACGTTAAATACGTGTATTTCACGCGTAAACAACACGTATTTAACAGGTCAGTTTGAACGGGTCAATGTCATTGGCTGCTGAGGACTTGGGTCAAACCACTTCTGTGAGCTTAGAGGGGTGTACCATTCACAGACAGGCAACTATCATTTAACATGCTATAGATCAGCTTATTCAGCCTTATTATTTTGTCTTTTTTTGTATAGACTATAGAAATAATATAATTTAATTGCAGTTTTATGAAATATTTATTTTTTAATAAATATTAATTAACATTTTTTGGTGATAGTATAATGTTTATAAAAGTTACAGTATTTTGTAATGAAACAGGACTTTTTGTTTAGCTCTTGACTCGCCAAAATATACTATTTAAATACTGTTGCTTTCTGAGTGCCATACACAAAAATACCAACTCATAACTCCACGAATATAGCAAGGAGAGTCAAAAGTTATAGTCTGAATCTACTGTGACGATCCAAGGGGCTGTAGTATTTTATTTTGCCCAGCAGGTGTCATGGGGTAACACTTTTTGTGTTTTTAGGTTAAGTGCTGTGATGCAGGTGTGGAAAATTGATTGTGATTAACCATGCTGCCTATAAGATGCTGGCTTTCTTACCCTCTGGAGGGAAGGAGATTGGGGCTTGGTCTTTGCTGGTCTTGCTGTTTGGTGGTCAGGCGGACTTTCTCACGCTCTCCAGTCCAAGGCTTGATGTGTTTTTGTATCTTTATATTTTTTTTATGTTTTACCTCAATGTGGTTATGGCTGTTTTCTGATTAAAACACATATTTGTGCAAATTTGATTATGTTGTATGGACTCTCTATTCATGTTGCTTCTCCTTGATCCAAGGGGTTGTAACACTACGTTCTGTCAAATGTTTAATAGAGCTCTCCAACTGATTCATGGGTTTAGGTATTATTTACATAAAAGATCATAATGGATTGTATTGATTTTGGACTAATTTCAATCTGGAGAATCGGCTGTAAATAATGATATGCCATTTTCACAATCAGAGCATGTTTCATGAAGTTATAAAGGTAAAACCATGAGAATATTGTAGCATGTGTGTATTTGGAGTTTTTGTTTTGTTTTGTTATAATTCGATGACTGATATCTTCAAATCTGAATGACAGATTATTGTAAAATTGGGCTCATTTTAATCGAGAGAATTTAACATTTTCCACGAGCTATGCATGTTTCATGAAGTTATGAATGGAAACGTAACCTATGTTATTTTCTCAGTTGAATGATTTCATGTGTGTGATAATATCGTAAGTAATATATTTAGATCAAGTGAACAAATTATGATGAATTTGAGCTCCTTTTAATCTGGAGAATTTTCTATAAAATGACTTTTTTAGAAGTCTAATGATTTTGCATGATCTAATGTTTCATGGAGTTATTAATAAAAGCGCAAAGGGAAACTAAAGTTGTTTGTTGTGCTGTGCCTGTTGGGTTTTATGTGTTATAGCAATATATTTGGATCTCATCCATGGATTACAGTATCTCTGGGCTCATTTTAATTGGGATAATTTTCTGAAAATAATGATCTATGCATGATTCTTGAAGCTATGAATGAAAACGAAACGTGAAGTATCGAGCTGTTTTTCTTTGCAGCCTCAGTGCGCCAGTCTGCTTTCATGTGTCACAGCTCTATGAACGAAATCTTTGGATCTGATCATAGGATCTATGCATGTTTGGTGAAGTTAAGAGGCACGGGACTGAAACCTCTGATTTTTTTTTTCTTTTTTTTTTCTAAGATATATTACCTAAGTTTTTTTCTATGTGTTATATCTTTATGAAATATATATTTAGATCTAAATGATGTTTTATGGTGAGTTTCGACTGTGTTTAATCTGCAAATAGTGACTTGTCTTTTTTATGATATAGCCTATGCTTTTTTCATGAAGTTATCAGTGGAAAGCCTACATGACAGCTACCACAGATTTTTGGCTAAACTACATGCTCTCTGTGCAGTTTTATGTGCGTTATAAATTTAAGAGGAAAATCTTTAGATATAAATGACAGGTAGTTTTGGGCTCTTTTAATCAGGAGAATATACTCTAAATGCTGGTGCATAATTTTACACTGAAATCTTGTTTTATGAGGTTACAAGTGAAATGGTGACATCAATAGGCCTATTATTATTATTATATGGGTCTGGGGTTGACTTCTTGTACAAAACTCGCTCTAGTTTATTCAAAGCCTCAAACAATTTCTCAATGGTGCGACTAAAAAAAACTCTGAGGCCGCACCAGTGCAACGAGCCATTTAAGGGGAACCCCTCGAGCCGGGCCTCCAGTCTGTTTAGACTTCTTACTTTTATATTTTAGACATTCGTCAATTAACAATGAAAAAAAAAACTTGCTTCCCTAGTGGAAACAACAGGAGACCATGATGCCACGACTGTAAAGAGTGGCTCGACAGTGTTTTGTGTCCCGCAGCAGCACTGCTGAACAGTTCTGCATTCAAATAATAGGCTTAAGAAGAAGATATTTTAATTTACTAATAAACTAGTGTTTTCTGAATCTGTATCACAAGAATGAAGTTGCTGTCACGGAACAGAGAGAGAGAGAGAACCCAGGAGGCGAATGGCAAGTTAATGCTCTTTTAGTAGAAATAAGGCAAAGCCGCAACGGCCAAAAAACAAAGGCAGAGTACAGGGATAATTCCTGGTCAAAACAATGGAGCCTAAAGTGGCTTGTCTGGGAAGCCTGTGATCAGCGAGACAAGCTACAGGTGAGGCAGGGGACCCCTCGTTACTCCTCACGGCAGATAACTGGGGAAGAACAAGACAGGCAATAAACAGTCCATACAAAACTCTCCAAACGACTTGACAAGACAGGACAGGACAGTACTAGACTAATGGTCTGTAGAAAAAGCACAAAAACGTCAGAAACATCCAAAGTGGTTAGTAATAATCTAACAGGGAATGGAAAGAGACAGAGCTAGAAATAGAGAGCCTAATGATAGGAGATAGAGAGCAGGTGAGCGGAAGAGAACGAGGAACAGCTGAAGATGATGAGAGTAGAGATAAGTGAGCGCAAAGGAAAAGAAAGAACCAGCAGATGGAGACCGAACTGGAATCATGACAATTGCAATCCCGACTCGTCATCTCCTCATTAGAAGCGCTTTTAGAGATAAGTACATCTTTATGGGTTATAATTATAATGAAAGAGTTTTTTTATTTTGTTAAGTAGTTATTTAAAGCTATATTTATGTATGTATGTATATATATGTATATGTTTTCATTGAGTTTCGGTTAATTTTTTTACTCCTATTAAAGACAACACGGCAGAACGAGCAACTGTTTTGTTGATATTGTGTGTACAGTTACGAATAATGTATTATTTTTACCTTTTATAAGCAAAAATGATGGCATATCCAAGAAAAAAATTGCAAGTG
The DNA here is from genome assembly GCF_023724105.1 of Carassius gibelio. Lineage (NCBI taxonomy): Eukaryota > Metazoa > Chordata > Actinopteri > Cypriniformes > Cyprinidae > Carassius > Carassius gibelio. Next base: position 36,120,063 of record NC_068398.1, on the reverse strand, counting down.
ATCATGCTGCCGTCTCCCTGTCCTGAAGCATCTCCTCACAAATGATAGGGTTGACGGTGGTAGCAGTAGAATACTTCTGTCCTGACCCTAGTACAAGTTTTCATTCTAATCCTGAAAGTATTAAATGCTTATGTCTTATAACATCACCTGTGTACCTAATTACTGATTGTCTGATGAGTGCATAATCGCTGAACAAAAAGTGCAGAATTGCTGAACAAAAAAAGAGGTTTCAATAAATGCCACCTGCTTGGCGATAGCTGTAAATGTAAGCACAATAAAAGCTGTTGATTCCTGAGATGATTGTTTTCTAAAGACAGATATTGATTTCAATGGTTTGTATATCTTAAACCTGAATTGATTGCTTGCCTCAATTGTAACTATTTCCCCCACACAAATGTTAATGCTCGATGCTAACTTAAGTCTTATACTATCACAAAACTTTTAAAACAGATACTTTAACTAAACTTATGTATGTCCTGAGATATTGAATATCAAATAAGATGGATATAAATAATTGATCTTGAACACTATATTTTTTCTTACATTTTGTCAGTTATTTCTCAGCAGGAGAATGTGCAAATATATATTTTTTATTTACTGAAAGTCAGAGTTGAGCAGTAAGTAGTTACTAGTAATTTAGTTATTTTAATAATATTGGAAAATTTAAAATTCTCTCGATTAAAATGAGCCCAATTTTACAATAATCTGTCATTCAGATTTGAAGATATCCCTCATCGAATGATAACAAAACAAGAAAAAAACTCCAAATGCACACATGCTACAATATTCTCATGGTTTTACCTTTATAACTTCATGAAACATGCTCTGATTGTGAAAATGGCATATCATTATTTACAGCCGATTCTCCAGATTGAAATGAGTCCAAAATCAAAACAATCCATGATGATCTTTCATATGTAAATAATACCTAAACCCATGAATCAGTTGGAGAACTCTATTAAACATTTGACAGAACGTAGTGTTACAACCAGGGTTCTAAATTAACTTTTTTGATCACCAGCCAATGTGGCTGGTAACTTTCTAAAGTTACCAGCCAATCAGAATTTCCACTAGCCATTTTTTTTCCCGGTAAAAATAACAAATTATGAGTGCCACTGAATGCATTTGATCATTTTATTAACATTGTTGGCATGAAAAACTTCCGTTTATAAACCTTACTCATGAATTCATAAACTGTTACCTTGGTTTAACAAATCGTGCCCACGAATTTCCAATCCGTGCGCTCAGTTTTTGTAAACCGTACCCTCGGTTTTTGAATCCGTACCCACAAATTCATAATCCGTGTGCACACTTTCGCAATCCGTTCCCACAGATCTGTAAACCATACTCACGGATTCATGCAGCAAGCCCCTGTTAACATACAGTTTTATTGACTATTATTATGTGGAATAGGTTTAATAATAATAAAGGAATAATCTTATAATAGCAACTGATTATTATTGTACAATAAACCTGGCATTGTGACTAACTCTGGAGTAATTTTTTCCTCTGTTGTAAATTGTTTTGGATAAAAGATTCTTATGCATAACCTGTATAATAATATATAATAATATATAAGTTATTTTTATCATTTTAATTTTTAGGCTAAATAAATGAGTACAAGAAAATAATTCATGAATTGCTTTATTTTTAAATAAACTTTGACAGTTTTGTAAATGCTTGTCTACAATTCTTTCTTAACATGCATGAAGACTTATTTTTCTGATTTTATTATACTAAGCTCCATCCACCCCACCTGCCAGAGTTAGATGCATCTTTCACTGTTAATGTTATTAATAAATAATGAGGCCGAAAATAACATTGCATTCAGTTAGAGAAAAAAGGAATGAAAACATAACCGGCATATTATTTGTTTTGTATTGCTTTTTACCCTTATTTTCTTTTTAGCGTTTTTTTTTTCTCCATAAAATACAGGCGCCTGTGTCTTATCCTATTGGCGATTAATATAATAATCACTATTAAAATAAACGCTAAAAAGAAGACTATTTGTGAATGCTGATCGTGGACTCATTGGATACTATGAAAAATAATGTTTAATAAACAGAAATGAATCTGCCGGTGGGGGCGGAGCTACAAATGCGTGTCAGTTTACAAATACAAATCCGAGGGAACGGATTGTGAAAGTGTGCGCACGGATTATGAATTCGTGGGTACAGATTCAAAAACCGAGGGTACGGTTTACAAAATCTGAGCGCACGGATTGGGAATTCGTGGGCACGGTTTGTTAATCCGTGGGTACAATTTGTTAAACCGAGGGAACAGTTTATGAATTTGTGAGTACGGTTTATAAACTGAGGGGACGGATTGCAAAACCGTCGTCACGGATTTATTTTTTTTTCTCCTAAAGGTGACGTGCGGGGATCTCCGTAATATCCTCATCCCCTGCCTCGTTCCTCTTTTCGCCCCCAGAAATCTGTCCCAACCACCGCCACATTTAGTTTAATCTTAATTTTTTTTCTTTAATAGCTAACTCCCTCCTCTTTCAGTCTATGCTCCCTGATCTGGCATCATTCATTCTTTTTCCTTGTGTTTTCTGATGGACGCTATTCGTTTCCATGTTTTTTCGCGCTGGTTTCACTGCAAACTGCGTGCAGACAATGAACATATGAAACGTCATCACGTAGCATTACAGCACAGTGTTCATGGGAAATGTAGGAAGTGCTGCCAGTGGGATAAATGACCGAGAACAGAGCCTCATGTCATTCATCACCAGCCGAACTGGCTAGTAAGTTTTAATTAACACCCGCCAAAATGAATTTTAACCCGCATTTGGCGGGTGTTAATTTAGAACCTTGGTTACAACCCCTTGGATCAAGGAGAAGCAACATGAATGCATGCATCAAATTTGCACAAATATGTGTTTTAATCAGAAAACAGCCATAACCACATTGAGGTAAAACATAAAAAAAATATAAAGATACAAAAACGCAACATCAAGCCTTGGACTGGAGAGCGTGAGAAAGTCCGCCTGACCACCAAACAGCAAGACCAGCAAAGACCAAGCCCCAATCTCCTTCCCTCCAAAGGGTAAGAAAGCCAGCATCTTATAGGCAGCATGGTTAATCACAATCAATTTTCCACACCTGCATCACAGCACTTAACCTAAAGACACAAAAAGTGTTACCCCATGACACCTGCTGGGCAAAATAAAATACTACAGCCCCTTGGATCGTCACAGTAGATTCAGACTATAACTTTTGACTCTCCTTGCTATATTCGTGGAGTTATCAGTTATGAGTTGGTATTTTTGTGTATGGCACTCAGAAAGCAACAGTATTTAAATAGTATATTTTGGCGAATCAAGAGCTAAACAAAAAGTCCTGTTTCATTACAAAATACTGTAACTTTTATAAACATTATACTATCACCAAAAAATGTTAATTAATATTTATTAAAAAATAAATATTTCATAAAACTGCAATTAAATTATATTATTTCTATAGTCTATACAAAAAAAGACAAAATAATAAGGCTGAATAAGCTGATCTATAGCATGTTAAATGATAGTTGCCTGTCTGTGAATGGTACACCCCTCTAAGCTCACAGAAGTGGTTTGACCCAAGTCCTCAGCAGCCAATGACATTGACCCGTTCAAACTGATTTTTAACGCGTACTTCACGTGTATTTAACACGTGAAATACACGTTAAATACACGTTAAGTACGCGCTGATTTTTAACACGTAAACATTAACGCGTTAAATACGTGTTGTTTACGCGTGAAATACACGTATTTAACGTGTTGTTGACGCGTTAAAATTCACGTGAATTTGACCCTTTTGGCCTTCCATAGGAGAGAGAACAAAAAAGCGCTCGTGTTGTTTGAAGACGGATCGCTGTCTCTATGTATCTCTCACGCGCGCTCTTTATCTGTCTCTCTCTCGCGCGCTCTTTATCTGTCTCTCTCTCGCGCGCGCTCTCTCGGTCTCTCTCGTGCACGCTCTCTCTGTCTCTCTCGCGCGTGCTCTCACTCTGCCTCTCTCACGCTCTCTCTGTCTCGCGCTCTCTCTCTCTCTCTGCCCTGTTAAACTTGCATGTGTTTTTCAGTCCTGTCAATGATAAACTTTCAATCTATGATGGTTAAACTGTGCAACTAATCCGCGAATCACATTCGGATTAACTAAAAAAGCACACACACGTATATATATATATATATATATATATATATATATATATACGTGTGTGTGCTTTTTTAGTTAATATATATATTGTTGGCGCTGCCATCTCAATTAGAGCTAGGTTACCGGTTCATGACGAAGGATTACAAGACTCACAACTCAGACATTATCTGGCGTTTAGCCTGCACACTCAAACAAGAGAGCAGCGGCCTTTTTATTAGTGATTGCACACCTGTGATCCACCCACTTCTTGATTACAGTCAATTAGAGAACATATACAATTACATAAGTCAACACCCCCACTTGTTCTTAAATTGACAGAATATAAACACAGTGCATCACATACATGCATTTAGATAAATCTTCATACTCCAAATAAAAAACACAGAAATGTATCCATTTTAGCTTTAGACACAGATTTTGTTAAAATGTCTGCCACCATATCAACTGTAGGACAATAATGAATAATTATTTTGCCATCATTCAGTACAGATCGAACAAAATGATACCTGATGTCAATAATCAATATGCTTACTCCTTTGTCGACACACCGGATTCTTTGTAAGTGCAATAGCACCCTGATTGTCCTCAAAAATAGTCACTGGTGAATATTCAAGTACATTGTCCATTCCATTGATTAGATTGGTCAGATACAAGCTTTCTTGCGCAGTAGCTGATAAAGCCATATATTCGGCTTCACATGTGGATAAAGCAACAGTTTGTTGTTTCTTAGACTTCCAAGAAATAACAGGCCCATTCTTAGACAAACTGAAACAGTATCCAGTAATACTATGCCTGTCATTCAAGTCTGCTGCCCAGTCTGCGTCGCTATAAGCCACAAGTTCAAGATCTACATCACTTCTATTATAACATAATTCCAAGTCTGCTGTACCTTTCAAATACCTCAACACATGTTTAGCAGCCACCCAATGTTGTTCTTTTGGTGCCCTTAGATATTGTGACAATTTACTAACAATGAAGCTCAAATCGGAACGAGTACTTGTCATCATATAGATTAAACTGCCAATCACTTCTCGATACCTCTTTAGGTCGACAGGTTCACCATCATTGTCAAATTTTACTTTCATTTCACATGGGGTTGATCTTGGTTTGCAGTGAGTCATATCAAATCTCTCCAAAATTTTTAAAATGTATCTTTCCTGATTCATTTTTACTTTACCATGTTCTTGTCAATGCCTAAGAAATGTTGAAGTTTTCCTAGATCTTTAATTCTGAATTTAATTCCCAACATTTCCTTCACATCTCTGAGTATTTGATCATTACTCGCTGCAATGAGAAGATCATCAACCCAAATAATCAGTATGACTCTTTCTTTATCAGTTTGTTTACTGTAAACACAATAATCTGCTGAATTTTGAACAAAGTCATTTTCAGTTAAGAAATCATGCAACATCTTGTTCCAATTTCGTCCTGATTGTTTCAGACCATACAGTGATTTATTGAGCTTACATACCAATTCTTCTCCTGTTTTTGACTCAACTTCAAATCCTTCAGGTTGCTTCATATAAATTTCACAATCTATAGGAGCATGCAGATATGCAGTTTTAACATCCATCTGATGTAAATTCAAATCATATTGTGCTGCAAGCTGCATTAAAACACGCACTGAAGTCATATCGGCAGTAGGTGAAAAGGTCTCATTATAATCAATACCTGCCACTTGACTATAACCCTTTGCCACATACCTGGCTTTATATACTCTCCCATCAGGATTTTCCTTTATAGCATAAACCCATCTCCCCCTACTGCCTGTTTACCTTCTGGTAGGGTTGTTAATGTGAAAGTGTTATTCTCTTTCAGAGAATTCATCTCATCCTCCATAGCTTCAACCCACTGCTCTGATTTTAAAGAGCCCAAGGCTTCCTTCAGTGTCCGGGGAGCACCACATGCAACACGATAGCAATAGTCAATAGTCAATGGCTGATCTGCATCATCTTTAACTTCATAATCATAATCTGCAAAGTACTGAGGGGGTCTTCTTTCTCTTTTTGGATATCTAGTACCTGGAACACTCTCTTTTTCACCCTTTGCACTGACTTCACCTTCAACTTTCATTTCTTGTGGAACTACTTTAGCCCTGTCTAGTTTTGGTAATAAGGTTTCAACCTCCTTCCGGTATTGCAAATATTCATCCACATCCTCCACTGTCTGAGTATCCCTTTCATTTGTACTTTTTGTGACAAACTTCACCAGTCTACTCTTAAGTACTCTCCCTGTGTCTGGATAGAAAACAAGATAAGCAGGGCTATTTTTGTCATAACCAACAAATATACCCTTGTCACATCGCACATCCAACTTTTTCTTGTTATACTTGTATGCATAGCACTCTAACCCAAACGCTCTCATTTTGGATAGATCAGGCTTCTTTCCAGTTATCAGGTAGTATGGAGTTTGTCCCAGACGCCTATTATAACATCTGTTTCTAATTATAGCAGCGGTTTGTACCGCATATGTCCACAACTCCTTTGGTAATTTACTCTCAATGAGCATACATCTTACCATTTCAAACAAAGTCCTCCAAGCTCTTTCAGCTGTCCCATTTTGATGGGGTGAATAAGGAGCTGAGGTTTCATGTCTAATGGCATTCTTGCGGAGCAATGACTGAAATACGGAAGATGTAAATTCTGTTCCATTATCTGATCTTATACATGTAATCTTACCATACGGTGTAATATCAGCAATTAATTTCTCGGTGGCTACGGCAGTGTCACTTTTGTTCTTCAAAAAATAGGTAAAGACAGCTCCTGAATAGTCATCTGTGAATGCTAAGGCAAATCTGAAACCATCTTTTCCTGCTGGTTCTATAGGACCAGCCAGATCTGCATGAACAAGTGCAAACACATCTTTTGCCTTCTCATCTGGATCTCTATTTCTGTTCTGAGCAAATTTGCCTTTTACACACACTTCACATTTCAAATTGGATCTGTCAATTTTACCTCTAATTTTCATCCCTTCTGTAACATTCTCCAACTTTAACACATCCTCATAATTACATTGACCCAGTATTTCATGCCATGTCTGAATATCATAGCACGCGTTACACTCATCAATCTCATTAACAACAGTACTCAAATAAAACAATCTGTCATACATATGAATATCAAAAATTGTACCATTTTTGTGAATGAGTCGGTTCTGTCCCTCTTTGAAGATTACTGTTGCTCCGTGTGAAATTGCCGCTTTGACAGAAAAGATGTCTTGAGAAAATGATGGCACATAAAGTGCCTCCGTCAACATCATGTCCACAATGCGACCATTGCTATTTCTCAAACGCAATTTAGCGGTACCCTTCTTCATCGCGATTCCACTGGCCCGTTTTCCATCAGCCAGCTCCAGAATGTGGCTCTGTGGCTTGAAACTTAAATCGAAATCAACGAACTTCTCAATGTCCGTAACAATATGTTTAGTAGCTCCAGAATCCACCATGAGACCTTTCATTTCCACGCCACCATCTGGGACTTTATTCACCTGCTCCACCATAAACGCAAATGTGTGATCCTCCTCTTCGTCCACCGTTTGCTTCACTTTATCCCGCTTTCTTCGACGACAATGCACGTCTATATTTGAGGTGCTTTTACAGAAACTACACCATTGTCTCCGTTCCCCGCGCTCCCCATCAACCACCGTGCACTCCGCTGCTTTGTGACCCTTCCGGCCGCAATTGTAACAGGTGAGTCTCATACACCAATTATCCCTTCCTTTAATTTTCATTATGCTATCTTCTCCCGAACTAGCAATGCCGAACTTCTCGGTGCTTTCATAGCTCCTCAGTTTCGCTTTAAAGTCAGCAAATGTTAGTTTTTCATCACTCTGCGTAATAAAAATAGAGAATGGTTTGAAAGTATCGGGCAAACCCTTTAGAATCATGGCAGTCAATAAATCATCGCTCAAAGTCTCTCCCGCATTCCGCAATGCTGTAATTGCAGTCTCTGAACGAATAATGTAATCTGTAACGGTTTCGTTTACACCTTTCTGAAGAGATGTCAACTCCGTATACAAACTTATCACACGTGGCTTCCCCTTACCAGCGTAGTGATCTCTCAAAATCTGTAATGCCTTTCTGCCATCATCCGCAGCCTCTCTCATCACAAGCGACATACTCTTGTCATCTAATAATTGGATCAGAACTGCATATACCTCTTCATTTTTACTGTCGTCTCTCTCCTCCGCACCCTCATCATTCACGGCCGGTGCTTCACTCAATATGATGGATTTCAAACCCAGAAGACGCAAATGTGCCAGGAACTTGGTTTCCCACAGTTCGTAATTCTTTTCCTCTCCGTCGAAACATAAACGATTCCATCGGTTCCCAAACTCTTTACTGGGCCCATAACCTGTTGGCGCTGCCATCTCAATTAGAGCTAGGTTACCGGTTCATGACAAAGGATTACAAGACTCACAACTCAGACATTATCTGGCGTTTAGCCTGCACACTCAAACAAGAGAGCAGCGGCCTTTTTATTAGTGATTGCACACCTGTGATCCACCCACTTCTTGATTACAGTCAATTAGAGAACATATACAATTACATAAGTCAACATATATATACACGTGTGTGTGTGTATGTGTGTGCTTTTTTAGTTAATCCATTGATTTGCATTAGACTATTGAGTAGTCACCTCTATTATTTTAGGTTATGTTTTAGTCATCAGAAAATAATTATGAGAGGTTAACCTATAATAATAATTTAAAGAGAGTCTTTGTCAGAGGCCTTTTTATTCTTAATTTTGACAAATTTTAATTTTTACACTAGACACATATCGGTTCATAATATCGGTTATCGGTCTCCTTGATCTGTAATAATCGGCATCGGCCCTGAAAAATGCATATCGGTCGATCCCTACCTCTGACACCCTGTGACATGACATTTATCTGAATTTACATAATCTCATAGATGTAACAGTAAATCTGTTCACCTCACAGATGAAGACTAAGCTGTGATGCAAGCACAACTATTTCACAAATGCTTATGGGTCAATAAAATCAAAACACTTTAAAATTATTTAAGGATTTGGTAACACTAAAATTATTTTTTGATTTGTTAACATCATTAAATGCATTGGTAACACTTCATAAAAGCTGCACTCATCTAAGCACTAGTAAAAAGTCAGTTCATGCTTTATATAGCCTCCCAAAAATAAAGTAATTACTTAGCATTTTATAAATACAGCTATATTTAAATTGTTCATGGTTTATATGCACAGTTATTTTGAGGAGATTAAAGGCTATATATATTAGGGGTGTAACGGTACGTGTATTCGTACCGGACCATTTCGTTACAGGGCTTTTGGTGCGGTGCACGTGTGTACCAAATGACGGAATGCAATATTTTGTGCGCGGAAAATAAGTACATTTTCGTGTTTCCAAACGAACATATTAAGTGGCGGAAGTCTCCACGTTCAGCGCAAATCCCGCCCTGCAGCTGATTCTAAGGCCAGCGACACACTGGATGCTTGGCGCAAGCATCTCAGCTGCGTGGCGTGTCCGTTTTTAATTCGGCTTCCATGTTAACAGGTTAGAGCTTGCAGGCTGCCTGCGTTGAGACGCGTTTCTCAGGCGCGGCTCGAGCAGCGCGGAAAACGCGTGCATGCTAGAAATAGAACCGACGCCTATTTTTCACGTGACATGCAAGCACGTAGGAAGCGTTTCCAGGCAAAATAGAATAGGAAAATATGTTTATATATCATTTTGTACACAAATACATATTAATTAATGACACATCGATGTTTGAAAGTCTATAGGTTGACATAAATTGAGATATAAATGTAACTTAAAAAATAAATTAATAATTATCGCTTTTCAAATATTGCACCTGTCAAACAGTCTATTTTGCCGTCAATGTTGAAGGTGTCCTTTATCGGTAGGCTTTATATTTATGCTCAACATGAAGTATAGATATTGTTGTCATGAAGACAAGAGCCTGGTCTGTCAGCAGTCTCCCTGTCACCTACAGCAGCAGGTGAAGCAGGCCTACAAGCTGGGATTGGTAATGCTGCACTGTAATCATAGTTATTTATTTATATTTTTCATTATATGATATTGGTTTGAGACTGAGAGTATTTAATTTCGTGGAGACCTTTGCAGCAGTATTTTATTTCTTATTCTTATTTATTTTATATACATTTTATTAAAAAGTTATTTTAATTGAACCGAACCGTGACTTTTAAACCGAGGTACGTACCAAACCGTGATTTTTGCGTACCATTACACCCGTTATATATATATATATATATATATATATATATATATATATATATATATATATATATATATATATATATATATATATATATATATATACACACACATACATACACACACACAGGTCCTTCTCAAAAAAAAATATCATTTTGTGATAAAAGTTCATTATATTCCATAATGTAATGATAAAAATTAAACTTTCATATATTTTAGATTCATTGCACACCAACTGAAATATTTCAGGTCTTTTATTGTTTTAATACTGATGATTTTGTCATACAGCTCAAGAAAACCCAAAATTCCTATATCAAAAAATTGGCATATCATGAAAAGGTTCTCTAAACGAGCTATTAACCTAATCATCTGAATCAACTACTTAACTCTAAACACCTGCACAAGATTCCTGAGGCTTTTAAAAACTCCCAGCCTGGTTCATTACTCAAAACCGCAATCATGGGTAAGACTGCTGATCTGACCATCATTGACACCCTCAAGCGAGAGGGTAAGACACAGAAAGAAATTTCTGATCGAATAGGCTGTTCCCAGAGTGCTGTATCAAGGCACCTCAGTGGGAAGTCTGTGGGAAGGAAAAAGTGTGGCAAAAAACGCTGCACAACGAGAAGAGGTGACCGGACCCTGAGGAAGATTGTGGAGGAGGAACGATTCCAGACCTTGGGGGACCTGCGGAAGCAGTGGACTGAGTCTGGAGTAGAACCATCCAGAGCCACCATGCACAGGCGTGTGCAGGAAATGGGCTACAGAGAAGCAGCACTGGACTGTTGCTCAGTGGTCCAAAGTACTTTTTTCGGATGAAAGCAAATTTTGCATGTCATTCGGAAATCAAGGTGCAAGTCTGGAGGAAGACCGGGGAGAAGGAAATGCCAAAATGCCTGAAGTCCAGTGTCAAGTACCCACAGTCAGTGATGGTCTGGGGTGCCATGTCAGCAGCTGGTGTTGGTCCACTGTGTTTTATCAAGGGCAGGGTCAATGCAGCTAGTTATCAGGAGATTTTGGAGCACTTCATGCTTCCATCTGCTGAAAAGCTTTATGGAGATGAAGATTTCGTTTTTCAGCTCGACCTGGCACCTGCTCACAGTGCCAAAACCACTGGTAAATGGTTTACTGACCATGGTATTACAGTGCTCAATCGGCCTGCCAACTCTCCTGACCTGAACCCCATAGAGAATCTGTGGGATATTGTGAAGAGAAAGTTGAGAGACGCAAGACCCAACACTATCGAAGCATCCTGGGCCTCCATAACACCTCAGCAGTGCCACAGGCTGATTGCCTCCATGCCACGCCGCATTGAAGCAGTCATTTCTGCAAAAGGATTCCCGACCAAGTATTGAGTGAATAACTGAACATAATTATTTGAAGGTTGACTTTTTTGTATTAAAAACACTTTTCTTTTATTGGTTGGATGAAATATGCAATTTTTTTGAGATAGGAATTTGGGGTTTTGATGAGCTGTATGCCAAAATCATCAGTATTAAAACAATAAAAGACCTGACATATTTAAGTTGGTGTGCAATGAATCTTAAATATATGAAAGTTTAATTTTTATCATTACATTATGGAAAATAATGAACTTTTATCACAATATGCTAATTTTTTAGAAGGACCTATATATACCAGTGTTGTAGTCGAGTCACCAACTGTCAAGTCCAAGTCGAGTCTCGAGTCTCAGTGTTCGAGTCCGAGTCCAAGTCCGAGTCACCAAAGAAGAGTCTGAGTCGAGTCCAAGTCGAGTCACCATTACCAGAGTTCGAGTCCGAGTCGAGTCTCGAGTCCCTTATTGTATTTTTTTTGTTTTTTGTTTTTTGAGGAAACAATAGCAACCAACTGAGTTGGTAGGCATTGAAGTCCATTATATGAAGAAAACATCATTAAATGTTTTCCTTAAAAAACTTAATTTAAGAAAAAACGCCATAGATATACTGGATGACATTGGGAGGAGTAAATGATTAGGAAATTTTCATTTTTTGTGTGAACTAATCCATTAACACTGTATTACAGAAATACACTCCGCGAAAAAAAGAAACGTGCATATTACAATGATTGTGTGTGTCTTTTTGTGTGTGTGTGTGTGTGTGTGTGTGTGAGAGAGAGAGAGAAGGAGAGAGCGCGTTTGTGCAAGTATAGGTCTCTGCAGGAAAGTAATGGGAGTTACAAGATCAAGGTGTTTTTACACCATGATACCTGATTGGTTGATGTAATAGTGACGTTCGGTTTAGGGGTGGGGTTGGGTAAGGGGGATGATGCAAAAAATTAGAGACTTCAATCCTGGTCAGACGGTGGGGTGGGTTTTTAGTATGTAAATTTATTCACAGAAAAGGAGAAGTGTGACAACAACTCATTTCTTGCAAACAGATTATTAATTATTAAAGTTAACTTCAAATATAGAAAATACAAATTCAAAATCAATATAGTTTTAAAAGCATTCCATATATATTGGATTTTACTCATTTAAGATTAATGCAATATCATTGATTACAATATGCAAAAGTAATTAAAAATATTAGTAAAATAACACAAAATATATCACAAGCATATAAAATACCTGCATTTCAAAATAACAATAATAAAGACAATGTATCTGATACGAATAAAAACCTGTAAGATGATCAAAGAGTTCAAATGAGCCCCGGAATATAAGAAGGAAAAAGGTAAGAAAAGACGAAGTCCAGCCAGAAGGGTCTAGTCTGAACTCAGTCTGAGTGGAAGAGAGAGGAGGAGATAGAAGAAGAAGAATAAAGAAGAGAGGTGAGTTCTCCTCTTATAGCCTGCAAGTCTGCACCAAACTAATGGCACATCTATGCAGTCACGTCTCAGACAGCTATTAAAACATTAGTCATCTTCTCTGAAAATACATTAAGCTCTTGCAAGGTAATTTCGGTTCCCTATTTCCGCAGATCAGCAGCTTGATTGTCCAAAGTCTAACTACCTTACCCAAAAGGTCAACCGTCTCGTTCTTCTCTGATTAGAAACCCACAAAGGGAGTTAATAGCTCCAAATAGCGGGCGAGATAAGATCTAATCACCTCTGCGTCATGCAGTTTTGAAAATACAATCCCTTCATAGAAATCGCTAATTCTAGCTTCCCTTGTTTCCATATATGTATAACAGTCTTCTAAGTCTAAAGTTCAGCTGAGGTCTTCAGCACAGGTTGTCCTGTACTTTTAAGCACGTAGCAAATGCACACATGATAAAAGTTAAAATTTGGATTACACCAGTCCCCCACTCGAGTCTTGACAAAAAGACTCGCACCCAAAATCCTTTCCCTTGAACATAAGATACATAATAGTCAAAAATAATAACAATGAATACATAATTGTAAATATAGACATATATGCATACAAGTTGGTTAAGTAAGACATTTTCTATTCAAAGAAAGGTTAGGTGAATAAATGAATAAAGCATAATCTCAGGCGGACTGCAGGAACCCCTATAACCCCAGCCATCTCAAAGCTGACAGGAATTCTTCACCAAGCTGGTCAGACGAGGAGCACTAAAAGCATCCGACCCCTGACCTCACCCGGACTTTTGCTGGGTCGAGGACTTGCTACAGTCTACCATCATGTAATCTAAACCACATCTTCATTTTTACGTTTAACTGCAGTAGCCATAGGAGTATATATTTCTTGAGGATTATTCCTTTTGCAAAGCATGATTAAAATACGCGCCGAGATATATGTCACAAGTAAAATGGTAACAATCATAGCAAAACATGTACCCAGATCACTGATGAAACCCCAGAAGGGCTTTCCTAAGATGCCTTTAACCCAGGAGAATACATCAGTTTGGTCAGAAACAACACTACTTTTATCTATTTCATCTCTTATTTGCCTCATGTGATTAATGACATCGGTCATGTTATCTGTAATGTCAGGAATATAAGTACAACATTGGTCTCCTATTAACGCACAAACTCCACCCTCTCGAGCAAGAATATAATCGAGGGCAGCACGATTTTGCAAAGCAACTAATTTAACATCCTTCATTTCCTCTGTTAATAAGTGAAATCCTTCTATAGCATAATCAGCAAAAGATTCTAATTCCAAGCTAATATTATCGATTAAATAAGCATTATGCACTGTGCCATACCATGGAAAAACTCCCTCCAATGTTTTAATACCTGGAGAGATACGAAGGTGAGGTCTGTAATCCTGTATACGGGGGGCTCGTTTAACTCGTCTTGAGCGCCGTTGTTTAACTAAAGGTTCCCCAGTCCTTGACATAAAAGTTAAATGAGTGTCAAGTGTGCCCACATAACAGCATCCTGACCATGCCTTTGGCAGCCAATGATAAGCATTACTGCCACAAATCCAGTATTTACCTCTCAAGGGTATATAAGGGATTTTATCAGTTGGGATTATTGAATCATGATAAACTTTAAACATTCTAGAGCCACTATCTGTCATTAGCGAGTATTGAGTAGAATTTTCAGAGGACCATAAGTTACCAGAGGAGATATCTGGTCCCCAAGGCTTTAATTTTTCTAAATTTGCATATCTACGAGCACACATAGAGTGTCCCATCCATTTATCTCTTATTCCTGAATTTTGGCAAATACATATTGGTATAATTTGATCTGTTCTGCCCTGAACTTGTAATGCGGATGGCATGGAATCTGCCGGTGTGAATCTGATATGAGCTATCCAAGGAAGAGAGTCATGATTATACATATAATTACACACAGTTACACATTCCTCTGCAAATTTAGCATCTACTCCGAGCCGTAACATATCACGTCGTACTGTAGACATCCAGAAGGTCCAAGGCGAATCAGGTGCACTAAGAAATATAGTTTGCAACCATATTAAACACTTTGTCTGTACCTCAGGGATCGCTACCGGTTGCAACCTAAAAGGTTTGTCCGTAGAATGCGGAGTATTGGCACACACATAACAGTCAGAAAGTCCTTCTGTGTGTGTCGTATAATTAAGCAATCTCCACCACAGATTATACTGGTGAGGAGGACGTTCAGCCATAAGAGGGTGTGTACGCTCATACAAAAGTTTCATTGCTGGTTCCGATGTGCTTCCTTTAGAAGGGAATTGTCCGAGGAAAATTACCAAAATGGTGTATATGAAACAACTCATTTTGTCAATTGATTGGGTATAAGCATAAAAAGCAATATCTGAACGCACAGTTTTCAGAGTCACAGTGACACCACGGAAATTGGTCGCAAAACCAATATCTACTCTTACGGTTTACCACTGGTCTCTCAGATGTCGCTGGGCCGAAGAACAGCGAAACCACGGAATGTCCAATTCCAGGGATGAAACACCGATGTTTGAAGTACCAGATCCCGACAGTCGCTGATGTTGTGCCTGGTACCACGTCAGGCAATGGTGGGGTCGGCACAGACCCAGCCACGAGCACTGCGATCACTCCTGGGTCGCTTTGAATCGTCTTATGGGCGGCACTGCCCCAGAAGTCTCCCCAGGGAGTCACTCGTTGAACTGTCCGTGTTGGATGAATATACGCCGAATAATTTCTCGACAGCATGCACGGACACCTGCCAGAAATATAGAGTAGTAGGAACAAAACGATTGGATACAAAAGAATACAAATACAACAATATGCAATGCCAGAGCGGAGCAGCAAGCGTTATAAGCAACATTATATACACAAGTTTATATTCCCAGGTTAAATACATCCAGCCCGGTTGGGCTCATCATCAACAACCTAGAGAGAAATAAACACTTAATCATTATATGCACATAGCAGCCGTTTGTTGGTAAAGTATACACCTGTGGGACCTAATTCATACTAAAAGGCATTATTACAAATACATAATTCACGGGGACAGGCATGATGGATTGTAAATTAATTTAGTTCTGTAAGGCCGGGCTAAGTGAAAAGTTAATCTCACTCCTGACATGCGTCAGACCCTCAGTCACCCCCAGAATAATTCTATAAAAATTACCCTTAATTCAGATAGAGAATCCATCATCCCTGGTCCGTGGCATTTTGAGAGGGATTTTCAGTATCCGCAAGCGGAGAAAGGGGCTTCACTTGTGCAAGATGCTTCCATCGAGTCAGACCTGGCTCGATCTCAACGAGAAGAGATGTTGGAGTGGTCAGCAGCACTGAGTAAGGACCTTCATATCTGGAAGACATTGAACCTACATTCCCTACTTTCTGAATCATTACCTGATCCCCCACTTGTACAGGATTTTTAGCCGTTAAATTGAATGCAGCATTCTTTAAATCTCCAGCATTCTGGGCACAGAGGGCGCTGAAATGGGCATCTTTTAATGCGCACGAGAGTACCTTAAGATAATCTTGCAAGGTATCTTTCAGTGGACCAGAAGGACCTGTGCGCATCAGTGGAGCATCGTACGGTAGTGCCATAGGCCTTCCCATACAAATTTCAAAGGGTGTCAACCCTGTGGTACGATTTGGGGTGGCTCTCATCCCCATGAGAACAGCTGGTAGATGTTTGAACCAACCACCGTCATACTCACTCAGTTTAGCTCGTAGAGCCATCTTCAAACTTTTGTTCTGTGACTCAATGCTCCCTGATGATTGGGGCCTAAAAGCAATATGCAACTTCTGTTTTACCCCCAAAGCTTTCATGCAAGATTTCAAAACCTTACCAGTGAAATGAGTTCCCTGGTCACTATCCAGGGATTCACAAATTCCCCACCTAGGGAAGATGTCTCGTAGAAGCACTTCAGCAACCTTTTCTGCTGTGGCTGTACGCAGAGGAAAAGCCTCCACCCATCTAGAGAATTTACAAACGAGAACTAACACATATTTATATCCATGATCAGACGGCAAAGAGATAAAATCCAATTGTAAATGTGTAAAAGGTCCCCTCGGACGAGGGCTGTGGCCAATTGGTATCTTACCTCTCCCAAAACGCGGTTTCGTCTGTAAGCAGTGGATACATCTGGACAGTCTGTCCCTCACAGTCTGTAACATTTCTGGCCAAAACCAGGTTTGTTGCAACATAGCATTAGTTTTATGAACCCCTTGGTGTGCAATACTGTGATATAGGTCAATTAACTCAGTTTGATATCCGCTAGGCGGAACAACCTTCTCATCTGTCACATAAATTCCTTCTTCAGTTCGAATTGCTCCTAACTTTTGACACATTTCACGGTCTTCATCTGTGTACAATTTGGATAAAGTTTCTGATCCTGCACAATTTGGATGAACAGGGAAAATGGCAGTTACCTCTCCATGGGAAGCACCCTTGGCCGCTTTTCTCGCAGCTTTGTCAGCCAGCGAGTTTCCTTTTGCCCACCAGTCATTGAAAGTGCTGTGACCTGTAACCTTGCAAACCGCAACACTGTCAGGTAAAATTTTCTCGCATGCATCAAGAATTTCTTTAATGATGGTCTGATGACTTATTGGGGTACCAACGGTGGTCAGATAGCCGCGACGTTTCCAGACAGGGCCATAACTCTGCACTACATGATAACTGTATGCACTGTCTGTAAAAATGTTCACATAAATGGAGCTATTTTTACTCGCAGTTAGTTTAAGTGCTAAGTCTAAAGCAGCTTTCAAAGCATGCAATTCAGCGATCTGAGCACTTCCTCCCCGCAGCGACCCTTCAGCCAAGACTTCGCCCGTCCTCCCCTCTACTACCGCCCAACCTGTGTAACGTGTGTCTCCTTCATAAAAGCTGCTGCCATCCACGAAGATGTCCATGGCGTCAGCAAATGGTTCATCTCTGATGAAATGTCCCTTGTCACAAATAACCACCTCGGCACAGTCGTGTGCACTCCCTTCGTTCTCCATCAGGGAGGCAGGGTTCGTCCGGTTATCTGCAACAACAGTAAGCTGAGGACTCATTAAAGCAGTTTCCCACTTAGCTCGTCGCTGATTTGAGATAGATTTCACCTTTGTCTCAGACAGCAAGCGCAAAAAGCGGTGTGGGGTATGTAAAATAGTCTGATTGTAGCCGACGATGTGCTCAGTGACCTTCAGTGCCCATTCTGCACAGTCCAGCGCCATCAAACACGGCATTTGTCCTTTCATAGATGAAGGAATCACAGTTGAGTAATATCCAACAGTTCCAAAACTTTTGTCACCTTTATGCTGTCCCAGCACACAATTGTAAGCATTTGGGCCTACATGTGTCCAGATGTGGAACGGTTTTGTCATATCAGGGTGATGTAATGCAGGTGAGGAGGCTAGGGCGGATTTGAGGAGAGCGAAAGACTCAGCCATTTCTCCCGTCCACTCTAGAGGGGAAGTGCCCGGAAGGCCTCCTTTAAGAGCCTCTGTTAGAGGTTTAGCCAAATCAGAGAAATCAGGAATGTATACCCTATTGAAGTTAAATAGCCCCATTAATGATCTTAAGCCAGTAATTGTGGTTGGCTTTGTCAATTGTGTAATGGCTATGACCCGATCTGGAAGAGGTCTTTTCCCCTCACGACCGACGCTCTGACCTAAAAATGTCACTTCAGGTTTAAACAGCTGTGCTTTCTTTTTACTTAGAAGGAAGCCAGCCTCTTGAAGTGCTCTCAGCAGGAGAGTGAGTACACTCAGATGCTGCGCCTTATTTGGAGATGCAAGGAGAATGTCATCACAGTATTGAATTATAACAGATGGCGTGCACGAATTTACAACCTTAGAAATTGCGTCACGAACAACTGAATGAAACAAGGATGGGCTTTCACAAAAACCTTGTGGAAGCCTTCTCCAGGTATATTGTACCCCATTACAAGTAAAAGCGAATCTGTATTGGTCTTCCTCCCTTATAGGGCAGGACCAAAAACCATTTGTGATGTCAACTGCGCTAAAATAGCGGTGATTTGGAGAAATGTCATTTAGAATGGTTGACGGATTAGCAACAATGGGGGTTGCCTTGGTGGTCACAGCATTCACTGCGGTATAGTCTATAGTGAGCCTATAACTCGAGTCAGGTTTTCGTACAGGCCACATGGGTGAATTACATGGAGAAACACATCTTACCACAATCCCTGCTTCCTCGAGCTGGGTCACAATTGCCTGCGCCGCTCTCTCTGCTTCTCTCCGAAGAGGATACTGAAATACTGGAGGAGGTACAGGACCTGAAACATTCAGAGGTTCAATTCTGCAAAGACCAACATCAAGTTTAGAGGTTGACCATAAATTAGGAAATTTCTCAGAAAAGTATTGGATTATTGGAGAGTCAGTAGACTCCTTTTCATTTGCTGTAACAGCTCCAAGGTTAAATTTAGGACTTCCAGTTTTCCTAACAATTGGAATGGGAATGGGCAAAACTTTACTAACTATTTGATTTTCAGTTAATAAAATATCTGCTTCCAATTTCTCCAATAAATCCATGCCCAATACAGTGCCCACTTGGCTTTCACCCACCCAGAATTGCACCCAAAAGGGTTTACTGATTGGATAAATTGCTAAGGGAATTAATTGAGACTGTGTGAACAGACCGCCACCAGACAATCCTTGAAGAGTCATGTGCTTGTTAGTTAAAGGTAAGTTAAGATCTGTAATAGAAACGCAGGCCCCAGAGTCAATTAATATATAGCTATCCTGGCCTCCTAGGTTAGCATGCAAAAATGGTCGGGGGTCAGATTGTTCCATTAAGATGGAAGCAATCTCCCGTCATTGTGTAATCTCAAGTGCTCTTGTTAATTTATCAACTTGCTGCATGAGCATCTTCAGCTGGTTCTGCAAGTCAGCTTCCTTTTGCTCAGTGTCATTTCTATTCTCAGTACGAGGGCGAGGAGGCAGCTGTCTCGGTGCTGGCTGCGGTTGGAAAGAGGAACTTGGCCTTTTAACCCCTCGCTCTCCATCTCGCTCAGGGCACCTATTTGCATAATGCCCTGTTTTCTGACACTGATAGCAAGTAACTACAGGGGGAGGAGGTGACCCAACTGCAGCAACTGCTCTTTTCGTTTGGTCCACAATGTCCTGAGCCCTGGTTCCCCATGCGATGAAGGCTGCCCAGTCTCCAATCGTGGGAAGGGAAGACCTGAACAATTGAGTGAATTTTGCATTCATGTTAGATTGTGCAGTGTGCAACAAGATATGAGAATCCAGATCAACAGCTTCTTTGGTTGCGACAAACTCTTTTAAAGCTCGTGTAAAACGCTCAGTATATTCAACAAAGGGCTCATTAGGACCCTGTCTAATCAATGTCACATTAGTGAATGTTTGGATTCCTGACCCGATTACACGCTGCACTTCAACACGCAGATCATTAAACTGTGTAGCAAAATCATTTGCATTTGCAGGGGGATTCGCTGGGGGTGTGAGGTTCACGATCTGCCCGGTGTATGTTGAGGGGCAGACCTGTTCACAAATAGAATACAAATCTTTTACTGCAAGGCGATTAGCCCTTGCCATCACCCACAAGCGATCCCAAAAATCAGAGTTGGTACAGTTAGATTTCATAATTGGCAGCGTGTTTACAATACTAGTTAAATCACGCACACCCATACTCCTATAGACCCCCACTTGGCCACCTGCTGTCGCCTCCTGATGTCCTGGCAAAGTCTGACCAGGCAGGGGAACAGTAATTGGTGCCATCGGGGCTGTTGGACCATCTCTCTTATCATTGTCAACTTCACTGTAACGAGGTAATCTTGGATACAGTTTAACATACTCGCCCCAATCAGCTTCAGCCTCTCCCAAACTGCCTGGAGAAATTGATGCCACTTGGATTCCTCCGTTTTCAGACAAATCAGTTACATTTCTGCCTGCTTTAGCAATAGCGCGTTTAAGCTTTGAAGCATATTCCTGCCAATTGTAAATATCATCAATCTTAGGAGCTTTGCCTGTATCGGTTCTGGGCTCCTTTGTTACAAGATCTAATAAATCCCACATATCTTGTGTGGCATCTCTGGCTGCTTGTGCCAAATTATCAACCTGTACAATTCTGCCATTTCTGTCTGTCAAAAGCCCTTTTGCTTTCCTTATCCATAAACAACATAACACACGTGCATATTTCTTTTGTTTTTTGTGGTCCGTAACTTCTTTCAACACCCACTCACTCTGTCTACGTGGACCCCAAATCTCTCTAAACCCATCTTTCACCATTCTCTGCCTTATCTCTTCTACGTTACCAATGCCCAAAGCAGCAACTTGAACAGTGAGAGCTTCATTTGGAGTTTCTTTATTTTGAACAGGTGCCATTATCTCTGTGCTGACAACTCCAACAATGAAAAGGTTTATTCAAATCAGATACTCTTAATTGAAAATTAGTTATTTATTTATCCTTACTTAATTCACCGTCTGCCAATTTATTGATTTTAAATTTAGTCGCAAGGTGGGGTTCTGTTTGTGTCGGAAACTGCCAAGTCTAATCCCAGAGATTATATCCAAAATAAACAAGAGAACGGCATTCAGACCCGACCAGCACGCTGTAAGTAAACCCTCACAGCGCGTGTCTCAAAATACTGTTGCCCCTTTGGTAACCCCAAAAGTGCTCGCAATACACCCCCGGTAACCCCGCAGGATGTAAAGCGCAGATATTTATCCACACTACCAGTAACCCTCAATAGTGAACAACACATTTAATGCCGCGGATCGCCGTCTCGTCCCCCAGCGCGCGCTGATTTTTCAATACGGTTAAACCACCGTCTACGGTTAAACCACCGGCTACGACCCAGGCTCGTTCTCTTGCTGCAGTCAAGAATATGAACGAGGTGGATCTACGGATATATCTCCTAGACCCGGCAGGCAACACCACAGAAGCCCATAAAAGAGAAAAAGATGAGCTACTCACCTCTCTTTATTTTGCCTTGCGTTTGCATCAAACTTCAATGAAATGAAAACTTCAACGATCCCAGCGGTGCCTCCAAAAACTGATGCAAAAAATTAGAGACTTCAATCCTGGTCAGACGGTGGGGTGGGTTTTTAGTATGTAAATTTATTCACAGAAAAGGAGAAGTGTGACAACAACTCATTTCTTGCAAACAGATTATTAATTATTAAAGTTAACTTCAAATATAGAAAATACAAATTCAAAATCAATATAGTTTTAAAAGCATTCCATATATATTGGATTTTACTCATTTAAGATTAATGCAATATCATTGATTACAATATGCAAAAGTAATTAAAAATATTAGTAAAATAACACAAAATATATCACAAGCATATAAAATACCTGCATTTCAAAATAACAATAATAAAGACAATGTATCTGATACGAATAAAAACCTGTAAGATGATCAAAGAGTTCAAATGAGCCCCGGAATATAAGAAGGAAAAAGGTAAGAAAAGACGAAGTCCAGCCAGAAGGGTCTAGTCTGAACTCAGTCTGAGTGGAAGAGAGAGGAGGAGATAGAAGAAGAAGAATAAAGAAGAGAGGTGAGTTCTCCTCTTATAGCCTGCAAGTCTGCACCAAACTAATGGCACATCTATGCAGTCACGTCTCAGACAGCTATTAAAACATTAGTCATCTTCTCTGAAAATACATTAAGCTCTTGCAAGGTAATTTCGGTTCCCTATTTCCGCAGATCAGCAGCTTGATTGTCCAAAGTCTAACTACCTTACCCAAAAGGTCAACCGTCTCGTTCTTCTCTGATTAGAAACCCACAAAGGGAGTTAATAGCTCCAAATAGCGGGCGAGATAAGATCTAATCACCTCTGCGTCATGCAGTTTTGAAAATACAATCCCTTCATAGAAATCGCTAATTCTAGCTTCCCTTGTTTCCATATATGTATAACAGTCTTCTAAGTCTAAAGTTCAGCTGAGGTCTTCAGCACAGGTTGTCCTGTACTTTTAAGCACGTAGCAAATGCACACATGATAAAAGTTAAAATTTGGATTACACCAGGGGATTATTTAGATTGCATGATTCAGAAACACCCAGCAGTTTGAAACCACCCACATGGTGATAAACGCCCACTTTTGCTCTGCAGAGACCTAGTCTCCGTTTGTGTGTGAGTGATCACTCACACCCAAACGCTCCCTCACGCTCATCGACGAGTGATTTAGCGTGAGTGCGTTTGTATGTGTTCAAGTGAATGTGTGTGTGTGTGTGTGTGAGTGTGTGTAACGCTCATGTTCGTTATTTCCAATGTAGGCGCGCGGTATGCACGCTCGCTCATAATGGAAGCATCCAGGCGCGTCCGCAACGCGCAACTAGTTAAAAACATCTCAACTTTTCAGAATGCCACAAGCGCACCGCGGGTCATGTGACAAGAACTAACCAATCAGCTTCATCCTTTCCCGCAAGTGCTCGAGCGCTTTGGAAAAAAAAAATAAAGTGAGTGACGTCAGTGAGTGTGTCGTCAAGCAAAGAGAGCGAGGGGTAGCAGTGTCTGATCCCGGCCGGTCTTGGGCACGAAACATTTTTTATAATATTTTTTGTCAAAAACAACGTGATGAATGCTCAAATTCGAGTCTGAGTCCAAGTACGAGTCATCAGTCCACGAGTCCAAGTCGAGTCCAGAGAATGGAGTCTCGAGTCGGACTCGAGTCCAAAGAATAGTGACTCGAGTCGGACTCGAGTCCGAGTCCAGGACTAGAGTACTCCATCACTGATATATACATACATACACACACACATATACATATATATATATATATATACATATATATATATATATATATATATACACACACACACACACACACACACACACATACATACATACACACACATATATATATACACACACATATATATATATATATATATATATATATATATATATATATATATACACATATATATATATATATATATATATATAATTGCATAAGTTCATATTTCATTTTTTTTAACAAGTGTACAGCTGTACGGTTTAATTTTTTGCATCTTGAAAAAATCTTTGTGTTCTTTGTCCCTCTGTGTTTTATTTAACTTTTCAGTTTGGAAGATCAATGATTCTTTAATTCTCCTTTTATGAATGCTTTAAAATGTATAAATATTCCTCACTTTAGATGAGCTCACAAAAATAGATATTTTATAAAAGCCTGACTTCATCATGAATTACAGCTGGAATATATGTCAATAAAGCAGTTATTAACAAACCGAGCAACTATTATCATGTGTCTAAATAATAAGATTTATATATTTACACTAAAATAGTTAATTAATAATTTAATTTCACTTTCTTAATGATCTCATAAACCACTGACAAATCCTAAATAAGTGGTTTGTAAATAATGCAATAATTTATAAATAATAAATTGACCCTTAAAGTGTGAAAATACAATGATTGAACTTTATAGATATGCTCAATAACAAAATATTTATATCTGTATTTAAGAACTGCTTAAAGGCCATGTTGCAGGTTAAACACCACTTTCGATTAATGGGTACATAAATCACTCAAGATATGTATATCATTTTTAAAATGTCTCAAAAATGGTCTTAAAGACCTATTTTTTAAATTTTTTGTATTAACGTTTTTTTTACGCAACTCGGTGATGACGTCATGTTGGGGAGAGGTCGAGGAAAGGTAGCCTCATCCTAGTATGATGAAGCGTTCCAGGCAACCCGTAACCTGTGTTTTTCCAACCTTAAACCCATGAAAGTGCACTGGAACGGCAATCAAATCCGTGACTTACCACCCGTGAACTCGTGTCTCATACTAGATTGATGCACTCAGAGTTCCGAGGTCACACAGCACGCGAAACAACGATGACAGCCCATACGAATAATACTGCCTGCGGATGCTGTGTTTATGCAAGCAGTACACGTTGAAAAAACGATTTACAATAAAATAAATAATCTAGTTACAATTACTTGCGCTCAGAAAGTTTGGCGTAACTTGCCTGGAATGGTACAAAGTCATTAGTAGTATATATATATAAAATTGTACTTATTTATTACTGTCATTGAATAGCACCGAGTGAAAAATCAACGTTTTCTTTATATCTAGTGTCAGTGATCATGAAGTTCGTTCAGAGAAGTACCGGTAACCTTTGTCATAGTGTCGTAGAACTGGTAAATTTTGTCTTTGTCATCTAGAAATAAAAGGCATCATGCTAGCTATATGGACGTTTCTAAGCGTTTATCTCGTCCTCCGGTGAAAATGTTGTTGCAAACGTAGCCGTGTGTCTGTCGCTGTGTTTGACAGGAGCTTGTGTGGGTGCCGTCCCATGTAAGCTGCGTTAGAAAGCTTGTGCTGTAGGGAAGTGAGTGCGTTTGGGTAGCTGTTGGTCGCTATCTCACTATCGATCTGTCTGTCTGTCTATCTATATACTGTATCTAGTATATCTATCTATCTATCTATATGTATTTGTCTATTTATCTATAATCTGCGTTCTGCGCTATCTGAATACTCTTCTCTAGTCACTCTCAATGCTCTCAAGGCGGCTTTGGTAAATTTTCTTCCCAACGTGACGTGATGCAATGCATTGTGGAAAGGAGACCGCTGTAAGATAGTACCTATTTTTTCGTATTATATTCCGTTTTGTGATACCCAACAACATAAAATCGATGCATAACAGTTTAAATGTTTATTACCAACAAGCAAATTGCACATATTCGTTAAAAAAAGTCCAATTGAAAAGGAGATATTTTATTTAACAGAAATCACTTTTTAAAAACTACAACAAACAAATTGTTTTGACTACAACAAGCATTTTCCAGGATTTGTGATATGACAAATATTGATGAATGGGATGTGGATTGGTTGAGCTGCACTAGAGTGTGATATATATGTAGTTGACCATGATGAGTGGAAGAGAAAAAAAAACTCCTGGAAGAGAAAAAAAGACTGAAAAATCCAAAATTATTAGATCCTCCTGAGAAAGTCATGAAACTTTGCACACGCGTCAAACCTGGTGAAATTTTTTGTCTGATATAGGATTTAGAAGAGAGTGTGGCAAAATGGCTCGACAGCGCCACCTATACAAAAAAAAATTTGCAGCCTTCCAGCTATGTTTCACGTACATGCACGGAAACTGGCACACATATGTAACACACCAATACCTACAAAAGACTCTTGGAGCAAAATTCTAAACCCAACAGGAAGTCAGTTATTTTTAATATTATGAGCAAACTTTGTGCAATTTTTGCCATTTCCATGCGTTGTATTTTAACAAACTCCTAGAGATTTATTCAGATCAACACCAAATTTGGTACGCCTAATCTAAAGGCCTTTGCAATGTTAAATTGTGAAGATCTTGAGTTTTCGTCGAAGGGCGTGTCCGTGGCGGTTGAAATTTTTTTTTTTTTTTTGAAAGCAAATTGTTTTATCAAATTGTATCTTATGCAAAATTGCCAGGTGATTTTTGATATCTCGAATGGTTTGCCCACATACATTACATGAGTTTGATCAAACTTTATCGGTTTGTTCGTTGTATGATACCAATCGTATATATGTGACTATTAGGAGTCAAAGTTATAGCGCCACCAACTGGCAGCAGGAATTGGGTCATTTTCAAATCCTTTGAATTCAGCATCTTATTTTTTATCTTTTTGTTTTCATAGTTATCACTGAACAAGTAGGCCTATGTCAAGTTAAACAAATAATTTCTAAAATAATATTTATCATGCAAGCAGAGAGATGTCACAACAAACGTTTAGTGATAATTTGAACACGACTGAATCAATTCAATGCGCACATTTTCATTAAGTCTAAACAAATGTGTGCGTGCCGTGCAAACCAGCAAAAAGGTAAAGATGCAAACATGTAGGAAAAGTTGAAAATGTATCTATATCCAAGTTGATTTTTAGCCTGCTCTTGAGAGAGAACTGTTTGGGTTTTTGAGAGACTAAGTGCTTGCATAGAGAGACTAAGTGCTTGCATAGACTAGCACAGCTGTTTGATTGGTGAGCGCTCTGTGCTTATTCCATTAATTCGTATCATATCATAGCCTAAGGTTTAAATAATTGCCTTTTAAATATTTACAAATAATATAACGTGTATGATGTATTATTATAGGTGAAATTAATTCTCATTTCTGAGAGATGCACTAGACGCAACAGCAATGCGGTCGGTGTTTGAGTTGTGCTCTTTTCAATTTTTATAGTTTACATTCATTCACTTCACACTCGTGACTTTAGAGTTCTGTGTATAATATTGCGCTGAGCCCCTGGCTCAACTGTTATCTAGTAAACCCCGGACTGTGTCAGCTTCAGCTGAGTACTCAGGCAGAATTATTCCTTGTCCGTTATTATTTTGAAGCCATTATCCATGCCATTCCGAATAAGGTATTCAGCTTCAGGCCCAACCCTAATTATAACATTAAATATTTTATTTTTTACATGCAACACAAGGTCATAGAAAGTAACAGCTCCACGCAATATTGTAACCCTTAAATTCAGGTCTTACTTGCAAACACTTTGTATGCATTATGGTTAATACATGCTCGAGTAGTCAACTGTTTCCCACAGCGCACGACTAGTCTATGCAATCACTAGTACAGTAAGACAAAAATTTAGCTGCATGTCCGCATGCCAAGTAGAGCCAAAATATCCCTTCTAGCTGCATCGTGGCACGAACACTCATATAAACAGTAGCTATGAAGATAGCGCACAGAGGAACACATAAACTAGTTGTCAGTGCTGTCCTGTGATTTATCACTAAAGTAGCTTAGAATCTCAAAAAATTTTATAGCATGTTTGTGTGCAGCGCACATGAAGCACAAGCGCGTGCATAGAGAGCAGTGGTCTGTGGTCGCGCTGCGGGTTCCCGGTTTGTGTCCGTTCTCGGGCTGTTCTGTGTATTTTAACTTTAGAAAAGTTAGAAAAGTAGAAAACTACATCAGTGTATCATAAACGCAGCCGTTTTTGTCTTATGTGAATGTAAACAGTTGAGAAAGAAAACAAAGTGCAGAATTTTTGCTTAAAGAGACAACAGCCTAATAAATGCGCTGCCTGTCATTAATGTTAATCAAAGAACAAAAGAAAATCATTCACTGATCTTGACTGAATATATTTAATAACTTTGCTTGATTAATCTTTATTTTATTTATAAAAAGAAAACTATGCAGTGTTTTTAAACTTAATTACAGTTTACAGTTTAATTACAGAAATTTAGTTTAGTTTTATTTATTTAGGATATTGCTAATTGATTTGTTTGTTCCTTTCTTATTACTTGTCTTTAACACTTTAATATTTGACATTTATATTAATCTAGTTGTTTTTGCTATGGTATTTTTTTTTTAAATCACAGGCAAAATTCCTCTTGCAGTCTTTTGTAGGCTGCTGATTTTTGCTCATGTTATTCAGCTGCAACAGAATGCTTTGTAAAAATGTTTGACATCTAAATATTTGACTTAATTTTTTTTTATATTGGATTTGTTACCTTATTGGAATCGATAAGAGTCGGATTCGATAAAATTCAAATGATACCCAACCTTAGTAAGAAATGTTAAGAACATAGATAAAATAACTGCTGATAGTCAATCATATTTACAGTACAAACCTTATCAGTGAACTATGAGAAAAAAAAAAAAAGAAAAAAAAGAAAAAACCAAACAAAATAATCATTCATTAATCCTTAGTGATGGGATGGCCTACCGCGGGTCTAAACCTATAACCGTCATCACCGCACAAAAAAAATAAAAATCTATGTATCTATGCACCATCCATTTGTATTGACTAGAGTACCTGTGTAATGTCTTGTAGCCTATATATTCATTTTACTAAAGCATAAAATACAGGCGGATGACTCATGAGAAAGCCAAAAAAGCAGGACCTCAGTTTTTAATTGCATGTGCTTATTCTGCTTAACACAAATCTCTCACGTGGTTGCGCAGCCGACAATTGCGCATTTAAGGTACTATTCTATCGAAACATGGCAGAGATGGCTAACTTGGTGGCAAAGCCAAGTGTCACGTCGCCAATATGGGCACATTTTGGCTTTGAACCTGATGAAAAAGGACTTCCAGGCAATTTTAATGAGCCCATTTGTAGAATTTGCTACAAAAAGATTCCGCTATCACGTTCAAATACGTCCAACCTGAGGACGCATCTTACAATACCGTCTTTTTTTTATTTTATTTTTACTTATAAATAATATTTATATTTATCTTATTTATAAATATTCTTTATATTTAGGCTATCTTATTTGTAAGTAAAAAACAACCACAATATTGTGAGCGGTTTACCGCAATACCACGGGAATTTATTGCTTTTCATCCACGGTAAGAAAAATTCAATACCGTCCCAGGCCTATTAATCCTAATCGAGGTAAAATGTTCAATTAATCGAGGTTTTGATTTTAGGCCATAATCGTCCAGCCCTAGTACATACATTTTCAATGGAGGGACAGAAAGCTCACGGACTTGATCTAAAATATCTTAAACTGTGTCCCGAAGATGAACGGAGGTCTTACGACATGAGTCATTAATGACATAATTTTAATTTTTGAGTGAACTACCCCTTTATACACGTTTAACAGCCATTTAATCAGACATTTACGAAGCATTTGTGAATCCGAAGGAGAGTTTTTGTGTAGTTCTGATTTATGCGCAAATTAGTTCCATGAATGATGCTTATATATGCTATATAGAGGAGGAAGTCATGGCCTAGTGGTTAGAAAGTTTGACTCCTTACCCTAGGGTTGTGGGTTAAAGTCTCAGACTGGCAATACTATGACTAAGGTGCCCTTGAGCAAGGCACCGAACTCCAAAATGATCCCCGGGCGCCAGAGAATAAATGGCTGCCCGCTGCTCCAGGTGTGTGTTCACTGCTGTGTGTAGGGTTAGGTACCGAAATCCAGTACCAATATGGCACCGGTACCTATGGAACTGGTATGCATCAAACCGAATCAGCGCACAGATTTCAGTGCCTCATTTCTGTGCCTCTTAAATGCCTGAGCGATCAATTGAAATATTTGTCCTGATTCTCTGAAATGTACACACGAAGCATGGGCGTCACTAGGCTTTTTTAGCGGGGCTTTATAAACTGTACACAAATTCACAATCGCCTCAAAGTCTGACCGCTTAAATGTTATATGAAAACAGCAGCAGACCTGTCTCCTCCTCGTCTTTCAGCACGTCAGCAGATCAAACACAAGCGGACTCAAACACAAACAGAGGACACAAGATGTGTGTTTATCAACAGATTGTTAGAATATCGGTGTCTGTGCAGTTGTTTGTCATAAATACAGTTTACAAAAGATCACGCAGGAGCAATCGGTATCTCATCTACTTTAAAGCTTTCGCTCCGTTCACCAATCATCAAACCACAGCTGTTTCCATCAGTGAAAATTTAGCCCTCAACACATATGAATGCATACTTGAATTATATTCAGTTTAAATATTCGAATATTATAGTTTACGTACTTTATGCATAGGCCATATGCACCGGTACCATTTTAAAAGTATCAAAATGGCACCGGTATCTAATTAAACCCAATCGATACCCAACACTAGCTGTGTGTGTGCACTATGGATGGGTTAAATGCAGAGCACGAATGGGTCACCATACTTGGCTGTATGTCACTTTCACTAACATGTATTTTAAATAATTTTAAAAGGCTATTGTTTACGGTCTATTTTTATTACCCCAAAAATTGAATTATAAATAGATGACCCTATGGAATCCATAAAAAAAAAATTTCAAATTAATTTACATTTAATAATTTAGCAGTATATGAAAGACAAGAAAAGTGATAAATTCAGTTAAATTTTTTATATACTTATTAAATAAAATAATCAAAAAGCATGTCTAAGTAATTAAGTTATACAGTTTTATTTTTACCAAATTCTGTTGTCCATTGCATTTCTGCATTCCATTTTATTGGTTTCTCATTTTTTATAATCAAAAGCATCTCAAATTAGTAGATTTTCTTTAAAAAAAAAAAAAAAAAAAGATACAGGTGAATGTCAAATTAGAAAATCATGAAAAGATTCATTTATTTCAGTAATTCAACTCAAATTGTGAAACTTGTGTATTAAATTCCATATAAACAGACTGAAGTAGTTTAAGTCTTTGGTAATTGTGATGATTTTAGCTTACATTTAACAAAAACCTACCAATTCAATGTCAGGGACATTTACCCATCCCTAAGTTTAGCTGCAGCTATAGACCTAACATCACCTGTCCAGACTGTGGATGTAGAGAGGCTATTCTCACCCCTGAAATTGGTATTTTTAAATTTGTTAAAATGTTGCTTATTTAGAGTTAAATATTTGTGAGAGATCTATGTATTCTATTCCATTACAGGTGGAAACAGCTTTAAGAAACAGACTGAAGGACCAACATTTAGACGCATGCTGCAAGGTGGATGTGGATGGGCCCCATCAGGATGAAATAGACTATTGAGAGTGAGTTGTCATCGTCATAGTACAGAGCCCCTCCCCTCGAGATCACAGTCTCCGCCATGTTGACAGGACACCGGCGGCGAAACAGGATTGTTTACGTGTGTTGTTAACTCTGTAGTAGAGGAGGTTCTCACATTTCCACACTGTTTTAACATGACTGGAAGTTACTGCTGTGTTAAAAACTGCTCCAGTACCTCACACGATACATATGGAACACATAAGAACAATGGAATACAGTTTTTTAGGTTACACCAAGCGCAAAACAGAGGTATTTGGAGAAGCTCTCAGGCATCCAGAATATCGACCCATACGAGCTCCCTGCAGCGGAATGGCACAGAGACCTGGACCATACATCCACGCACATATGGACATTGTGAATTATCTTGTTTTTGGTCTAAATTACTAAACAATGCAGGAGTTTAAAAGCCACAAGTCTTTGGAAAGTTACTAGTCTTTCTGCTGTGGCTGGGTCCATCTACAAGCCTCCAGGTGGTGGAAACAGTGTTGTACTGGCCAAAGTAAGTTTTCTTCACATGCATTTTAGCGTGTTGTATTTACACTGCATCTAGCAGACACTTCTTGACCAAAATGAAAACGTAATTAACTGCGGCTGTTTCGTAAACACTAGATTGTAACGAGATGTTCAATGGTCAAATTAGAAGCACTCACTTCCTGGGGGTTGAGCGTACTGCGCAGACTCAAACTGAGCTTCATGACGTAGATGTCACGTGAGCAACCTGTAAATCTTCTAATCGCTGTGCCAAGAGAAATCTGAATCACCCACCGAATCTTCCAGAGAAGGTGAGCGTGAACAGGAGCAAATTTTGGTGTTTTAGTGTTCTGATTAAGTATCTCCCTTGACTTCATGTCTCCATGCCCCCCCGATAGCCTCAAAGACAGTAAAAGATTGTCTGCGAGCTTCTCCTCCTGTCCATACGGTAATTTATCTACTGTGCCACAGAGAGTCGCTGGTTATGATGCAATCGTTAGCCTGTTTCTTACAAAAACTGCTTCTATGGGACCATAAGGTAAGATACAAGGTAATGGAGCGTTTTATACATTTTCGTGTTTCTTTAGAAATAATTAATGGACAAATGGAGTCTTTAAACGCCTCAGATGTAAAGTTATTCGCTGTCAAAGTGATGCCAAAATGAATGGGAGTCAATGGAATGCTAACAGCAGGTGGGGGTCGGCTAGCCAATGGCGGCACCCAGTGGTGCTTCAATAAAATATGAAACCCTGCCCCCCTGCTCAGACCCCTCCCAAATCAACATGTGACTCCTCACTCTCAATAGAGATCTTGTAAAAAGGTTCTACATTGTTAATAAAAAGGACTTTGATATTTGGAAATAGATAATATTGTGATACCTTTGACATTTCAAATTGGTATTGATGATGTTTACATGTAAAATAAATTGCAATCGCTTTCTTTTACCATCTAGCCTGACAGTGATCGTTTTTTCATGAATAAATAGGAGAAGAAGAAAAAAAAACAAAAAAAAAACCACAAACCATCTTTAATTTAACATTTATTGTCAATATTGGGCTTGCGGTTCATGTGGATAGAGGGTTGTATCGGGTCTGGGCTCCCGCCCCAGATAGCAAGCAGACGTTGATTCAACGTCGATTTTTGGTTGTAAAGGTCAGTATCGGTCGTCGATCAAATTTCGATGTTGGATCAACGTTCACTATTTGGTCGGAACATCAGAACGTTATTTAGTGGAAAATAAAGCATCGATTCAACGTCGAAATCACGTTGACTCATCAACCGACACAGCCGACGCATCTGATCGAAATCATAACGTCGGATCTATGTTGAAACTTGATCAGAGGCATCGGAGATCAGCGCGTGCACTCTCACAGAAAGAAAAAAAAAAAAAAAAAAGAGTAATTAAATGTTTTTTTATTCATTATTTTATATAGCCTCGTGGGTTGTCCGTCTGCCACTGAATATTATAGGCTAAGTTACTTAAAGGTCTGAAGTGGAATTTTTTTTCTTCTTTTTTTAAGGAAACAAGCGGTGAGAAAACAAATAGAGTGCCAGCGTTAGAGGTTCAAGTCAACTTTTAGGTCTCATAGTCATAGTATACACACACCCAAGCCGATTTTGTAATGAGCTAATCGCGGGTTGAGTGTTTCGGTAAATTCTGCGTGTTTTAATGAGCGCGCGCTGAACACTAGAGTAGCGTTCAGTCAGATTCAAACACTGGAGCGGAGGG
The DNA here is from genome assembly GCF_023724105.1 of Carassius gibelio. Taxonomy (NCBI): domain Eukaryota; kingdom Metazoa; phylum Chordata; class Actinopteri; order Cypriniformes; family Cyprinidae; genus Carassius; species Carassius gibelio. The sequence goes on along the minus strand of NC_068398.1, from coordinate 36,086,337 downwards.
AGTTGGCATGGAAACGGGCGATTGACAACACTGGCAAGCTGCAGCTCTGTTTCTCTCTGCTGTTTTCACTGATTTCGGTAAGTTTAGTAAATTAAAATTGCACAAATATCATATGCCACTGTTGCTGACATCTCTTTTGCTTGTATTTGACCAGCATCTGTTGAATTTACTTCATATAAATGGTTTAGTGTTTTCGAACAAGTCCGTGAGCATCTGAACCATTATCAGAGGAGGTAACGTATGCTAACTGAGCTTTTATGAAGAGTTTGGGATTTTAATAACACATTTATGTGTAGATGAGAGGCATTGACAGTTCTATAAAATATTTTCTGGTCATTTTTCAATGGATGATTGAAAATAGGCTTTTTTATTTAACCTAAATATACACTAACGTTACCGTTAATCAGTGACGTCATTACATCAGAGTCACAGTTCAAACGCAATTTGATCTCATCTAATGATAAACAAATATTGATAAAAACTGTTCAGGATATTAATTAAATACATATTCTTTCTCTATTCTACATTTCTAGTTGCTTGGTTTATTGTGATAAAACTGTCGTTGTATACTGAATATTGTTGGCTCTGTGACAGATTGCTTGTTATATTTCTAGATTCTTCTAGTGCCAGGGCCGTCGCCAGAACAAACCAAATGGGGGGGCATTTGATTTTCATAGGGGGGCACACTTTTTTAATGATCTGAGACAGACCATAACATAAACCCATATTAGGCTATAACTAAAATAGACCACAATAGTCTTGTTTTGTTCAATTATTCAAATAAAATACTTCACCGTTTGATCTCAACGTCTCTGTTTATTGTCTCTTAACATTTCCAAAACCGCCAAAAATTTATTCTGAGATCGCATGCAACGCGCAGCTCAGCTGTGCAAAGGAATTGCGTATAAACAATACAATACTGTATGTTTAACTAAATTAATTGCATGATATACATATACATATACTTACACACAAACTGCATATTGTAATTTGAATTAATAAAACTACTAACACAAAAATAACATATTGAAAGGTCTGCTGCTGGAGACTTGCCATTGGCTGTTGTATTTGAATAATTAATGAGGTAGGTCTTTGCAAGGTTTGGGTTCTGTTTTGGGATGTTTTAACAGTCATTTATGAATATAATTATATTTAAAATTATGTTCTGTGTAATAATGCGTTGAATAATGAATCGTCTGAATCATTTCTGTAAGGTAATGTGTTATGCATATCTGGTGTTACCGTTGTAGTGATTACTGTTCCTGTGAGCCAAGTTCTGCTGAAACAACGTTATTAGTGCAATGATCTAAATCAATAATATTCAATATCAAACGTCTAACTTCGCGTTCACACTGGCTGCGTCAGGAGCGTCAATTATTCCTCTTGCAGTTCTGCTCACGACGCAGCAGAAAGATTTGTGAGCGCTCAGATGCTCTGACGTAGTCCGAATGCTTATTTTTGTATGAAAAGTGTCCGTAAAGCTATCAAACTTGTTGATCTTGAGCAGACTAACCACAAGGAGTTTAACGTTATAAGTTGATCTCATTAAATGTTGTTGTGGACGAAATATTAAGATCCTTTACTTAAAATTAACGATCTCAGACACCTTGGTCCACGTATCACTTTTAATTATTTTTTTATGTCCCTGTACGCAAACAGGGACACATCATAGATTACTGCAAACGCGAAACAGCAATAATCAACCTGTCCTCTATTTTGCTTGGGAACTAATGTGATCGGAGCTGCGTCCTCTGGAATCCTCTCAAGCGGTTGACTTCTACGTTCCGATTGGTTGCTGCCCAACCGCGTCATAGCTCATTACCATAAAGTTGCCTTGATTTAAACTCTGCTCGACGCTCTCAAAGGCCAAGTCGCGCCGCGCCACTCCTGGCCGCTGCTCGACGCTGGTTTACATTGAAAATGAATGACTTCCGGCCACTTTGACGCTCTCGACGCCGGCGGTGTGAATGCACAGTAATGCAAGTTTGGTTAATTGTTCTGTGCGTTACGTTTAGGGGGGCACAAAAAGTCATTTGGGGGGGCACTGCCCCCCGATGCCCCCCCTTGACGACGGGCCTGTCTAGTGCTTGATGATCTTCTGCATCCCATGATGAGCAAACCTCCTGTCCAACAACATCTCCAAGGCACACTGATCCATATGACTAGCAGGTTTACCCCAAACATACACTAATGCTATCCTTACCAATTTCTGAAATAATATCACAATTTAAAATAGCAGTTTTTGGTGAAATGTAATTTATTTCTGTGATGTGCAGCTGTATTTTCAGCATCATTACTCCAGTCTTCAGTGTCACATGATCTTCAGAAATCATTTTAATATGATGATTTACTGCTTAAGAAACATTTCTGATTATTAACAATGTTGAAAACAGTTGTGCTGCTCAATATATGAATGTATATATGTATGTATATATATATATATATATATATATATATATATATAGAGAGAGAGAGAGAGAGAGAGAGAGAGAGAGAGAGAGAGAGAGAGAATTCTTTGCGAAGTAGAAAATTCTTCTTGACACTAACTTGATTAATTTAATGTGTCCTTGCTGAATAAAAATATGAATTTATTTTTAAAAATGTAGTCTATATTACCATTTAGAAGTCTGGGGTCTATATAACAATCAAGCTTTAAAATAAATAAATAAACTATGTTGTTATAAACGGTTTACACAAAAATATAAAACAGCGATTTTTTTGAACATTCATATTTATCGGAAGTGTTTCTTTGGCAAATAGCAGTATATTATAATGATTTCTGGAGGATCATATGACGCTAAAGACTGAAGTAATGATGCTGAAAAATCAGCTTTGATCATAGCAATCAACTGACCCTTCGCAAAACAAGCGTCCCTCCTTAAAAACTGTAGCTAAGTCTGACAAGCCATGCTGCTCTCACAGTACACACCTTGTTCTCACACAGCGAATAATACATCGTGGACCAAAGAGGAAACTGACAACACACAGACAGAAGAAGACAGAGAAGGTCACTTCTGGTATGAAACAAGTTTTCAGCTTTTAAATTTGCCCCCCCTTTTTTTTCAGAAATTCATTGCTGATTTAATGTGTTACAGATCGCTGTAGTGCCTCAGTTCAAGCAGCACACATGAACCAATTGATTCATATTTAATTGAAGCACAAAATAAAAGATGTCACACGTCTTTATACAACATTTTTCAAGTTTTAAGTCCACCGAAGTTAATCTACTCTCCTGTATTTTCTGCACCATATGGCACACCGGATTATAAGGCACAGTCTCAAAACTGAGTTTAGTTGAACTTTATTCTACTATTTAACAATACGCTCACATTATTTTTTAATCAGTCTTCTCCCACAGATCCATCAAAGTCCTTATCTTGTGTGTCTGAATTGAACCGCTTTCTTCATCAAACATGCCGGGTTCCCTCTCATCATGGTTGATCGCTGCCAGCGTACGCAGTGTATGTATTACGTCCCTGTGTCATCGGGAAACGGTCCGACAGTCAGGTAAACGGAGCGCTTACCAAAGTCGCACACCAACATTTTTACAGATTTTGGAACTCAGTGTACACATAAGGCGCACCGGATTATCAGGTGCACGCCTGATTTTTGAGAAAATGAAAGGCTCTTAGATGCGCCTTATAGTGCAGAAAATATAGTAATTTGTTTGTCAGGCAAGATGGCAGTATTGGCGTTATGATAGGTCAGATCACCTGTCAATCAAGCTCACTGTGAACGTTAAATTACATTTTAACATGTATTCACAAAGAAAACATCTCATGTTTCACTTCTGTTAAATGTGATGAAATAAATCATCTTTTGTGTGAAATATGAACAGCTATGCTAATCTTTCTCCTTTTGTTTTCTTGTTTCTCCAGCCTCGCGTGTGGAGACTTCAGAAGATGCCAGACCTCACAAAGATTTCAGATGATGGAAACTATAGATGAACATGCAAAGCTGCTAAATAATCCATATATTGTAATCATTGCCCTAAAAGGTAAGTTTTCATGGTGATTTAAGGTGTGCTCCTACATTTTCTGCTTGTACTCCCATGTATTTATGATACAAATGTAAATGAACCTAAAAAGCTGTTGCATGCCTTTCTCATAAGCGCTCGCCTGTTAGCAATGCTTATTTTATTTAAAGAGGTTATTACTGAGATCATTAAAAAAGTAAATGTGACGAGTGGGGTGGGGCCGAGAGCCTTGGGAACGGAGCGAGGCCGGTGGAGTGATTGGGAAATGAGTAGGGATGAACCGGTTCCAAATTTCCAAGAACCGGGTATAAGATAAGACGTGTGCATTTTGATTCTGCTTAACGATTCCAGCGTTTGAATTCCAATTTGCTTAAAAACGATTAAGTGCAGGAACAGAAATAATTTGCGCCCTGTTTGTGTGCAGCGTGCATGAAGCGCAAGCGCGTGCACAGAAAGCAGCGGTCGCGCTGTGGGTTTGCGGTTTGTGTCCGTTCTTGGACTGTTCTGTGTATTTCCACTGTAGAAAAGGTTGTTCAGAGTCGAAACTGACTTCTTTCATATTTGTCGACCAATATACAGAAAACCACATCAGTATATCATCATAAACACAACCGTTTTCGTCTTACATGAACGTAAACAGATGAGAAAGAAAACACACATGTACAGTGTTTTTGCTTAAAGAGACAACAGCCTAATAATCGTGTTGCCTGTCATTAATGTTAATCAAAGAACAAAAGAAAACCATTCACTGAATACATTGTAAAAATACATTGTAAAAAATAGAATACATGTTTGACATCTAAATGTTTTACTTAATTTTTTTTTTTTTTTTTTAAATATTGGATTTTTTTATCTTATTGGAATCTAAACTAGGAATCAATAAGAATCGGAATCAATAAGCAGAATCAGAATCGAAATTGATAAAAATGATACCCAACCCTAGAAATGAGGGATACCTGCTCCACTCACCGGTCTCGCATCCCACGGAGGAGATGGGAGGGATACAAAAGAAGAGCGACGACAGTGAAGGATGAGAGAAGACCAGGCCTGGACTTTATTTTGGGTTTGTGCGTGACAGTCGTCTGCGAGGGGCTGGCACGATGTTTTGTCTTTATTTTATTATTAAAGCTATGTTTGATTGTCCGCCGGTTCCCGCTTCCCCATTTCTGATGCCGTTACAGTAATATTGTCACTTTATTAAACGATCCTCTACGAAAATATAGTTTCACAGTGTTATCAATGTACTTTCAGGCAGGAACTTGTCAGCAAATCTACTTCACAGCACATCAGTGAAAGCAGTTAACCGTTACAGACGTGTTTGTTGGATCAGGGTCAGATCTGAATTCTGCAGGTAGGTAGATCTCCAGGAACATGATTATACAGCCCTGTTATATTGGTAATGTATGATGGATTTTGTTTTTATAGAAGGCTTACTGGGATGAGCGTTGAAGATCTAACAATATCTAACAAATTTGTGAATATTTTGAATATAAAAGGAAAACGACATAAAAGCAGATCATCATTGATTCAGCTCTGTTGTTGCTGCGGTGTGTCACGTGACAAGCAATGACGCGTCACCATGGAAACCATAAAGTGACACATTAATAATGGTTGCTTTGAAAATTTATTTGTTTGTTGTTTGTTTATTTGTTATTTACAGTTCGTGTTATGCTCTGTTCATTACTGTCCTGTCTAAATAAACAGGACATTTGCATTTACATTTGGGTTATACAGTGTTTTTAAATTATATTTTGCACTGGGGTGCCTTGAGATTTTATGCACTTTTGAAAGGTGCCCTGACTGAAAAAGGTTTGAGAAAGGCTGTTCTAGATAATACACAGGTAATGTGTCCTGGCAGTTGTTCCCGGATCGTTAGATTTTGGTTCATTCACTCTGCCAGTGATTTTCCGGAATCTGTGTGTGTTCATACACAAACCATAAAAATCCCGTAAAGACACGACATTACGATGTGACGTGTTTTGTTTCACTTAAGCTGGCGAGCGATGTCAGCTTCAGAACGGATATTGAGGAACTAACTGATCTCTGCTTCCAGTTCGCACATATTTTTTCGTCACAAACATTGATCTGTCTTTTTTTATCTAGCACACTACACATAAGTTATTTACTTTTTTTTTTTTACAAATTAGAGCAAAGTGAATAGAAATTAACTGAATAGAAAAGGTAAGTGCTTTTGGAAAATGGCTGAAGACTCAGGTGTTCAAATTAATAAAGGCTGGTCATTCTACCATGATCTTATCTACAAATATTACTATTCTCATAAAGTCTGTAAATATGTCCAGTTCTAATAAACACATTTCAGGAAAAAAAATATTCAATAATATGAGCAAAATGAAATGCAGCCCTGCATAAATCTGGTATAACTGAGCCTGTGAATTTGTTATTTTGTAGAATAGGATTTATGCAACTGTAATGAAGATTTTGAGAAGGTTTTGTTGTGTTTGTGAGAGAGAAAGAAACAAATTACAAGCTTGAAACTCCAAAAACATTTTCTTGATGATTTATTGAAATATTCTCTACAAATACAAATTCCAATGTCACAAGTGCTCAAATTTGTTATAATAAATGTACAAAGTGTCTCAATTGTGGCCTACACGATCAAACCTGACCTGATAAGGTCACATCTCTGATATTACAAACAACTAATAACTGATTGATCTATGTACCTCTGTCTTCTTTATAAATCATCATCTCACTCATATGTCTTTTATTTTGTGGAACACAAAAGCAAAGAGTGACAGCCTCAGTCACCATTATTTTTTTATATGTGTATATATATATAATATTTTTAGAAAAGCAATGATAGTGAACTGTGACTGAGGCTGTCAGTTTTTTTAAGGTTCTGCCTTGCATCTTCTTTTGTGACCCACTGAAAATAAGTCAAATACATTTGGTCTTTTTTTATTTTTTATTCAGTGAATATAGCTTTTAATTTGTTACTTGACACAATTTATATTAGCATATAATATACTTTATACATATTTGTGTATTTGTTTGTAAAAGCATTTGATTTGCAAGACTTCGATGGGTTGTGCTCTACACATTTGTAACCGTGTATAAACTGTATTGTATAAATAATAAAGAAATTGTGATTGAATGTGATGTGTTTAATAAAGTTTTACTTATACATGCTAATTTATTTAGTAGTAAGATGTGAGTTTTAAAACAAGCAGAAAATGTTAATAGTAAAGTAGTTTTACCCAAATGAAATCAACGTCGTTTCAACGTTAGGTAAGCAAACCAATTAGATCGATTTATGTTGAAAACGTATTGATTCTATGACGTCGTTTCAACTGACTGAAAATCGACGTCGATTCAACGTTAGGTAAGACAACCAATTGCATCGATTTTCCATTAGTTTTGAATGGCGCGCCTGACGTCGGATCAACGTTAACCCGATGAGCAAAACGATGTTGGATCGACGTCGGAGATCAACGTCGTTTCGACGCCGTGAGAAACGTCGATTCTACGTTGATTCTATGTCAGTTTGCTATCTGGGGCGGGCCCCATATCGCAAGCCGTTTTAGCATTTAAAACTTGTTTTTGACTATCCATAAATGTAATTTTGGATAGTCACAATTGTAATTCCAGATATCTATATTGCAATTATGACTCGTCGTAATTGGAATTAAGATATCTACAATGTTATTGTGACTAGCCGTAATATGCATTGAAGATATCTACAATGTAATTTTGACTAGTCACAATACACATTCCAGATATCTACAATGCTATTACGACTAGTCATAATCTTCCATTGACTTCCATTGAAAAATATTTGCAGATATCTTCAAATTAGTTTTGACTAGTCATAATTCCAATTCAAGATATCTTTAAATATGATTTGCCTAGTCAAAACTCTAATCAAAGATATCTCAAATTACAATTTGACTAGTGATAATTCAATTAGAAATATCTTCAAATGAGTTTTGACTAGTCATAATCCCAATTCAAGATATCTTTAAATATGATTTGACTAGTCAAAATACAATTTAAGATATCTTTAATTCAAAACTTTTAAAGATATCCAAAATACATTTGTAGATATCTGCAATTCATTTATGACTAGTCAAATTACAGTTGTAGATATCTTGAATTGGAATTTTGACTAGGCAAAACCCAATTAAAGATATCTGCAATTTAATTATGGATATCCAAATCAGATTTTTGACTGGGAAGAACTATATTTAGAGATATCTGCATTTAGCTTTGTGACTAGGTGTAATTGCAATGTAGATATCTGGAATTAACAATTTGACTAGTCAAAATATGTTTATAGATATCTACAATGTGCATGCAAATACACCTTTGTTGAGCCCCACCTTATACGTTTTATTTAACCAATCCTGCCTTGGAAACTGTTGCCATTCGCAGTTTTGTCTAAGAATTGTATAATAAAAGTCCTGCGTCTTTGGGTGATTTTAAACTGTTTTATACATAAGTAATTCAAAAGTATGGAAATAAAAATGTAGCTGGAGCATGTGTAAAAGCGGTAGGCTATACAGAGAGGACTTAAATAGGCTTTTGAACCTGTTTTATATCGTAATGTTGAGACGTGTGTGCTGTGGATTAAATTTTGTTAGCCTTTATTTACAAACGAACACATGTATAAACCTCATGTCAGCCATTGCAACATTTGATATAATGTTGAATCAGTGTCTATTTACATTAAGTGCAAGCCTGCCCTGTTATCAGATGCTATACACTATATAGAATAGTCAACACTCATAAACGACGCAAACTCAGTATCAGCTTTAGTGGATTAGCGGTTAAAATGTGTGCTTTTCGACGCAATGGACTCTGGTTCGCGTTCGCCTTTTGCCAAACATTTTTTTGTCCTTTTTCAAATTTCATATAGTATCGGAAAGGCATTTATTTTCAATAAAAATTAAGGAAATAATTAAGAGGTTGAAAAGAAATAATTGGTAGGGTGAGGGTAGGTGTAGGGAGGGCTTTATTAATTGTCCCAGTAATGTGGCATCTATAGATTTAAAAATTTTAATTAAAATGATCATTTACACTCACCAAGTTATTATTGTGTATTGTTTTATAATGTACTACAATACTGAGGTGCAGATAATTGCCATTATTTGAAATAAGTAGTATAAATAGCAGAAAATCTTGCTATTTGAACATAGTGTAAATATAATCTATAATTATTTGCACTTAGTGTAAATGGCACATCGTTAAAAAAATACTGCTATTTTCACTTTGTGTAAATAGCATCTATCGCTAAGAAAATATGCTATTTACACCTAGTGCAAATAGATGCTGCATAAAAGAATACATTGGCGGTCATCACTGAACACAGTAGAATATCATCATCATGGATCTAAAATAAGATACATACTCCCATGTTTTACTCAATTTACTCAATTTATGGAAGCTCGTTTCTGCCACTGCATAAAGAAATTAATTAATTAATAAAGAAATAGCTATTTTTTTTAATCTCAGTTCTCTCTCTCTCTCTCTCCACCTATATTTATATATATATATATATATATATATATATATATATATATATATATATATATATATATATATATATATATATATATAGTCTCGCATTGTCTATATAGCTATCGCAATTCTGAGGAAAAAAAAGTCAGAATGAATGGTAAGATATTTTTTTTAAAGGTAGGCCTATCTTTTTTTTTAATAAATAAATAAACAAACATTGTTTTTCACTGTCTAAATATATAATAAATAAATTCAGACGAGCAGTTTGTGATTTTCTGCCTTTATTGAACATTACACTGCATTTGGTCTGTTTTGCAACATGATTCAGTTAAAACTCAGCGCTATACATATATGCACGCTGGAGACCTTTTACCACACAAGGCTGCATCCAGATTTATTTAATAATCCACGAAGCACTTCATCCGGTAGCTTTTCTCTCCGTGACAACAAAAGCAGACTTTTATTATGTTGTTAGCAGTTAGCAGAGTAAGCGGGGAGGAGCTGAGTAAATTTATTTCTATCGTCACACAACAGCATTTCGACTAGGCGCAATCGCAATTCAGATATCTTAAAGTATAATTGTGACTAGTCGAAATTGAATTAGAGATATCTCTAATTACATTTGCGGATGTATGACGCATCTATTGAAGATATCTATAAAGTAATTACAGATATCTTAAATGTAGTTTTGACTAGTAATAAATATTTAGAGATATCTCTAATCCGATTTCTCACTAGTGCAATTATAATTGCAGATATCTCTAATTGTCATTGTGACTAGTCGAATTATAATTATGACTATCCGCATCACAAATGTGACTATCCGAAATTATATTTATGGATAGTCAAAACAACGTTTTAAATGCTAAAACGGCTTGCTATAGGCCCCATGCAAATCTCGCGGGTGCGGCCGGTTTTACCTTTACCATCTGAGGCGTTTAAAGACTCTGTTTGTCCATTATTTATTTCTAAAGATACACGACAATGTATAAAGGGCTCCATTACCTTCTATGTTACATTATGGCCCCGTATAAACAGTTTTTTGTAAAAAATAGGCTAACGATTGCGTCATAACCACTCGGCTCTCTGTCGCATTACCGTACAGAAAGGAGGAGAAGCTCACAGGCAATTAACTTAATATGGCGTACTGGCGTTACATTTTAAAATATTATACAAAATAATTAATCAGAATACTTACTCCTGCTCACTCACGACAAAGAACTCCCCGCTCAAGCTCGTCGTCTCTGCAAGATTAACGATGGCAGTTTGCACGCACAGCTACTAGAAGATTTACATCTGTCAGACAGGTTGCTGACGTCCTCAAGCTTCGTTTGAGTCTGCGCGTCAGAAACGGAAGTGCTAAAAAACGCTAAAAGTGGGCTTCATTTGTCTCAATTGAGTTCCAATGGGGTCGCTGTGTCCATTTCTTTTACTGTCTATGGGAACGATGGTGTGTAGTAGAACTGGAGTGCAAAATGCATTTTATTTTGAGTATTCCCGCCAGAGCATGTGAGCGGAGTCGTAATATTTCCTTAAGAGCAATGAGCGCCTTTGTGAAGATTCAGCTCCTCATGCTCAACCCAGTCCAAAATCTAAGCGTTCTGTGCATTTCATCTTGTGTGTGGTTTACACGTGCTTTATAATCTATTTGTATTTTGTAAAGACGCACATTTCAGCTCGTGTGTTTGTGTGCATTTGTGTTTTAATGAGCCTGTTTTGAATATTCTATTACACAACAACGGCAGCTATTTTCACAGAAAATAAGTGAACGAAAATCAAACAAACTTCTTCAGTTTTTGCACTTTAGGTATGCTATGTTTGCAAAGGTTAGATTATTATATTGAATACATTTTAATGATTCTAATACAGTTAATAAATTATTAAGAAATTAAGAATTTCGTTTTGAAAAATTGCCATTTATCAGCATGCATTATTTTAGACAAAGATCCAAGAATTTCAACATAAAATGTATCTAGTAGGCCTAATTGTTTGTGTTATATATATATATATATATATATATATATATATATATATATATATATATATATATATACCCAGGAAAAACCCTATCATTAAAGATGAATGAAGAATAAACACCAACCTCCTTGTTCCTCGTGTTTTATTTCTGGTTCCTCGTGTTTTATTCTCAAGGATTCTTTTTCCTCGTGTTTTATTTTGCAGGTTTCTGTTTCCTCTTGTTTTATTCTCCAGGTTCCTGGATCTTCGTGTTTTATTCTCAGCATTTCTGGTTCCTCGTGTTTTATTTCTGGTTCCTCGTGTTTTATTGTGCTGGTGTCTGGTTCACTCGTGTTCTCTTCTCTCTCTTCTTTCACAAACTGCATCTTCACAGCAGCAGATCTCAGTTCAGATGATAAACTCCTCCAGATATTCTTGGTCGCTTCAAAACTCAGTCACGATTGTTAGGATGAGAATATTACAGGTATTTTACTGAACTGATTCAAAAACTAATTTTTTCTCTTAGAAACGTGTCTAACCGTTTGTATTAAGGCAGCACACCGACATAACAACAACAGAGAGCGCGGCGAAACTGAACTTCTTCCTCTGAGGTTTAATGGTGTTTCTTAAACCAACGTATGTGTTTAGCGCCTCCCGCTGGACTGGAGTGAAGCGCGACAGTAGTGATGTGTCCTTCTGACAATTGTGTACGACTCGGGAAGAACCATAGACAGTAAAACTAAGAACGAGTCGTCTCGGGGGGTGATTCGTTCCGTCGCGCTTGACGATAAAGGGACTATTTTTTTGTATACAGACATAATAACAACAAAACTGTGTTCACTTTGTTGTGGAAATTCCAATTCAATAACAATTTGTAGAGACTTAGAATGAAAAACCAAACAGAGTTCTGTCTTTGTATTGCTTTAATTATCTGCAGAGAATGATCTGGTTTACACACAGCTTCTGAGTCTGTGTGCAAAGAGATAAAACACAGACTCACAGACCACTTTTTATAGTATGTAAAAATATACATTGAAGGACAGTTTAGGACCTCTAAGCCAATCATGTTGCTCAGTGCACATCACCCCATAACACATGCACATCTCATGCACATTACATCATAGATGCCCGGTAACTCTCAAAAACTGCCCATCCCTGTTACACAGTTTCCCCTCAAATGTTGTTTTTCAACCTAAAGCAGTTATGTGCACAAGTTACATAAAATAACTAAATGTCCCTATGGACTATATATACTACCTTATTCATTGTATGTTTAAAAAGATACTTAAATGAGATTAATGCAATCAATGGCAAATTAACAAAACTAAACATTTCCATAACAACTTATAAAATGAAGATGATAAACTAGGTGTGCTGTCTCTGCAGGCTTTGTCTGCACTGATTTTCATTTACAAACACGTCATTAAAATGAACTGTAACTCAAAGAATACTCAACGACGAGACATGTTAGAGATATCTATAGAAAGCCTGACATGTCTACTTTTAACTAAACAAGTGCTGCGTAACAAATATGGAATGATATTCCGGACATTATTCAAAAGGAATTGCAAATTGTATTTGCAATTGCGTTTTCAATTTGTGGACGCATAAAATGTGACATTACCATTTGCATTTTCGTTTAAGCGAACGCACAGTGTCTGCCACATTTAAAATGGAAATGCAAATTCCGTTTGAAATTGTGTTTCCCATATCTTACGAGCTGAGCCTGTCATTTTAAAATAGCAATATTAATTACCACATTTGCTTTTTCACTCTCTCTGCACTGCGCATGTAAACTGCCAAAACTCAAATAGATTTGCAATTCCTTTTGCATTTGAATTTCCGACATCTACACAGAAACATGTCAATCAAGTGACAGGGGTGGGGCCATTTTATTGGGTGTGTTTGCATTGGGAAGTTACGTCACTCACAGTTGACGGTACTAAACAATTATCAATAGACGATTTTGCAGAATGTTTTAAAAAAAGGAAAGTAATTGGTGAAATTGTGCAAGACATTTTGACACTCACGCAGCAAGTTGATGACAGTTCATATGGTACAGATTTCCCTTTACTCATAAGCCATTTGGTTTTGGACAGGTTAAATGAGTTTGTGGCCTTGACGTACAGCATCATCAGTAATGATGTCAATCTAATGCCGCGTTTCCACCGAAATTACCCGGAACAATTGTACCAGGAACCTTTTTTCCCCAGGAACTGAGGCTTGCTCATTGCATGATTCTGATATTCATGTAAAGATTACAAGTTGTTGGTATGATCACCCGTTGCGGCTGAAGTAGGATAAACAAAAAAATGAAAATAAAGTAAGTCTGTGTTGGTGCGGGTTTTGAACACACGCAAAAAAAAAGGCACGCCGCGAGACAACAGTCACGAACCACCGAGCTACTGATTTACATTGAAGCAACTCCGGATCTCTGGATTCAAGAGAGGACTCTCTGTGTCACATTGTGCAGCTGCTTAAGTGAAATGTGACCATGTTAATGTGTTTACCTATTATGAAAATAAACCATAGCAGAACGATGACTACATTTTATGGTTCATGATGTTAAAGAATATTTCATGACATCTCAGACAACTGTACATTTGTGGCTACTGTGGTTTCAGAATAAACGCTATCGTTAACTCATATTTACCATAGTAAAAACATGGTACATACCACATTTTACTAGTTAGACTTTTTCCAAAGACTTTTTCCAAACTATAATTCCTGACTAAATGTATAATCAAGTGAAATATTGTGAAGTTTCGATAACAATATACAATACTATACCATTCAAAAGCTTGATGTAAATAATATAAATGTAACAAATAGATAACTGTAACAAATGTAAAAACAATGTTGTTCTTTCAATTTATCCCCGCTAAAAAAATAATAATAAGGTTGTTAAAAGGATTTCTGAAGGATTGTGTGACTGGAGTAATGATGCAAAATATTCAGTTTGAAAGTCAGCTTTGATTGTTCCTAATAAACTGTTTAATTGCACTCGCCAGTGGATATTAAATCATGTTGTGGGATAATTAAATATATTCTAAACTGTTTTATGGTGTCTCCTTTATCTATACATCTTTTACCTATTTATTTGTTATTCTAAGGTAGGTAAGGAAAGTCGACTCTGGACAAAACTATAAGCATTTCAAAAGTACTTACAACTTGCTCAGCAGACTTCCCTGTGGTCAGTTCTAACTTATGGCTCTTAAATTACTACTCTTGCAGACAATAACTTGTCGATAATAAAATATAAGTTTTATAAAAGTTAACAAAAGTTACATCAAAGTACAATAGTAAAGTTTCAAAATCAAGGTATAATCAGCTGGTATCAGGCGTCGAGGGATACTGTGCTTGTTCAGTATCCATCCGTCGAGTCTCTCTCTCAGTCTTTTATACACAGATGTCGAACGCTGGTTCTTCTGATGTCATCACCTGGAGTGCTGCCAACTCCTCTGCCGAGGCTTTCAGTTGTTTACGGTGCATTGCTTTAGTCCTTTTCCTCTTCTTTTTCCTCTTAACTGTCTGTGAAATACACCTTAACTACTATATTGTCCATTTATCATAAAAACTATTTCTAATACATAAGTGTTTCTACTCTAAATCAGTCACTACATACATTTCATGCAAGTAAGCAGTTTTCTTAATGTTAGTGAAGTTACACAATAAATGTTCCATATAGCATTAATCACAGGGCTACAGGGCTACAAGAGAAACAGCATTAAGGGACCAGTGGATGGAGTTTATTTTTACAGAGCATCAACGGAGTTGTGCAAGTGTTTGTGTTTGTTCCCCTGCATTTCTAAGATGCTTGTTTTACAAACAAGGCCCAGTTTGACGCCGGATTTGCACATCGTTTATTTTTAAAGGATAATGCAGTCCCAACGAAAAAGGGTCACGATCGTGTGATGGAACCACATGCGGTGAGTAAAACTGCTTCAAATATCTCTGTGTTGTTAACTTAGCTATCGGCGTGTAAGCACATCAAGTAAACAACATGCGATGTTGTCATCAAACTGCACTTTCCACATGTACAGCTTAAAAAAAGAAAAATAAAAAAGACGACATAAAGTGGAACTTAGTCATTTTCCAAAACCGCTAAGCAAATACATACAGTTTCAGTACATACCACATAAAGATGTCTTTGCTGATGATCCTCTTGTTAAATTTCAGCCTTTGGATCTGATTCTGGATCATAAATATACGCCGAATCTGACTGTTAGCCATGGTTTGTTTTGGTTGGTTTTGTCCTCACGGTAATGTCACAGCTTCCAAACGCTCTCAACGCAAAAGCCTACTGGCGCTTGTGATTCTTTAGCTCCGCCCACACATCACGCCTCCAGCTGGTCATGTTTTTCCGGGAAAATTTCTCTTATGAATATAATAAAACTAAAGACTTTTTGGAGTTATGAAGGATGCAGTACTACTCTATAGGTACTCAAGATTAACAGGATATTGAGTGAAAACTAGCATTTCACCCCCCCTTTAAACTTATTATAGATTTATTTTGTCTTCACATTCTTTCTTGTAACTCCTCCCTCACAGTGGCACAACTGACTGAAATGGAGTAAATTGGTATTAACTAAAGTTCAGGGCTTGGGCATGACCAAACAATCACCTGACTTCCTAGAACCTCCATATATACCGGGCCACGTCACACCGCACTGCTAGTCTCGTTCTCTCGAACCCAGCCTTCCCTCCCTTCTCATCCATTTAGTCAACCTTCTCCCTCATTTTATCTCTATAAGGTTGTATGGGGGGGTCCTCATTGTCTGGCCTAAATATACACTAGAGTCCGTACCCCACCCTGAGTCTCTCTGAGCCCTCAATTCAAGAAGCCCTGATCAACCTGACCTTCATCCCATTCCCTCGACCCCTTCATCCTCTTTCTACTCTTCCCCAGTTCCTTAGTTGTTTGTGGCGTGGTCCTAGCTTGTGAAATGCTCATTATGCAGCGTATTATGCTGGCCTTTGTCTTCTCAGGTGTAAATCACAATGATATTCATGATACCTTCATATGATTTTTACCAACAAAAAGTGTCTTAGAAAATTTAAATCAATATATTGTTTTCTGTGAGTAAACAAGATGATATTCACATAATTTACAAAGAAAAATTTGCATAACATTTTTTTTCTCAAAAACACAATCATGTACATACATGCTGCTCACATATTATTATAGCCAAGTTTGTGCTGATTACAGTGAGATTAGACTTTAGCCATTTAGATGTCAGGGCATGACAAAACTTCTCCCGGCCTCAAAAATACCCTTAGACTCCAGAGGGTTAATAATTAATAGTAATTAATAATAATAATTCATTACATTAATATAGCGCTCTTCTAGGCACTCAAAGCGCTTACATTGTCGGGGTATCTCCTCATCCACCACCAGTGTGCAGCATCCACCTGGATGATGCGACGGCAGCCATATTGCACCAGAACGCCCACCACACACCAGCTTACTGGTGGAGAGGAGACAGAGTGATGAAGCCAATCAGCGGAAATGGGGATTGTTAGGAGGCCATGATGGTCGGAGGTCAATGGGCGAATTTAGCCAGGATGCCGAGGTCACACCTCTACTCTTTTCAAAAGACATCATGGGATTTTTATTGACCACAGAGAGTCAGGACCTCGGTTTAACGTCTTATCCGAAGGACGGAGCTTGTTGACAGTATAGGTTCCCCATCACTATACTGGGGCGCTAGGACCCACACAGACCACAGGGTGAGCACCCCCTGCTGGCCTTACGAGCACCTCTTCCAGCAGCAACCTATTTTCCCAGGAGGTCTCCCATCCAGATACTGACCAGGCCCAGCTTAGCTTCAGTGGGAAACCGTTCTTGGGTTCCAGGGTGATATGGCTGCCGGCCTTCCATAATGCTTCAAATCTGTTCTGAAGATGTATAGGGGCTGGGAGAATACCAGTATTTCCAAGCCTTGTCATAGTCGAATATGGGGTAGAGAAAGCTAAAGCAGCAATATGAGAAACTCGTGGCAATCTGATGTCTCGTGTTACTTTGGGTCTCGCTCCCTGTTTGTGCCATTGATTATTGTGGCAATCAGTTTCGCATTGTTCCTCTACAGTTGGTATAAACTGTTGAGATTCAGAAGATTCATGGGACTCACCAGCTGTATGCTGAGGGGGTCCATGATGATGGTCTGCTGAGTGTTCCGCCTGTTTTGGAAGTCCAGCAAGGAACTTTGTTTCAAGAATCACAATCCTCTGTAGATGTTTGCAGAAGTTCATGCAACAAGTGGATCCAACAGGAGCCATTTTCTCTCTCTTTTGTTTGAATGTAGGCAGTTGTTATCCCGTCTCCGGAATGTAAGCTGCTGGCAGTGGGAGGCAAAGTCTTCCTAAATAGAAACTCTGCATATACGCTTGCAGCAGTTAATCATTTAAATTTTATATTAGTTCAGGTTGCATTTGTGCAATAGATGAATAATCTTTTTTTTGGTTTGGTTTTGGTTTGGTTTGGCATACACGCGCCTACTACATCCTTTTAACCATCTCTAGAATATAAAACACTGCATTCTGCCTGCAATGTAATGTGGCAGTAACATATATCTCGGCTTGTAACTATACTCTAATTACTATTTAGAAAATTATAACAAGGTAAATTACTCAGCTACTAAAGAAGTAATCAAATTACAGTAACGTGTTACTAAGTAATGCGTTACTGCTCAATTGAGTCCCATTACCCAATTTGAACATTTGCACTTAGGGGTGCAAGGTGGATGTGGATGGGCCCCATCAGGATGAAATAGACTATTGAGAGTGAGGAGTTGTTGTCATAGTACAGAGCCCCTCCCCTTGAGATCACAGTCTCCGCCATGTTGGCAGGACACCGGCGGCGAAACAGGATTGTTTACGTGTGTTGTTAACTCGGTAGTAGAGGAGGTTCTCGCATTTCCAGAATGTTTTACCATGACTGGAAGTTACTGCTGTGTTAAAAACTGCTCCAGTACCTCACACAATACATATGGAAAACATAGGAACAATGGAATACAGTTTTTTAGGTTACACCAAGTAGTGTTGTCACGATACCAAACTTATTGTTTCGATACCGATACCTAGTCAAGAATTGCGATTTCGATACTTTTTCGATACTTTTCCTGTAAAGGGAAAATACATTCTCAAATATCATTGATGTGCTTTATTTTAAAACCAACATTCTAATCATATAACACACTAATAAATGAACATATGAACAGCAGATATATTAAATGTTTGAACAAAATATGAAATATAAAAATAAAATAAAATAGAGCAACATTCAAGGTAAAGAAAAAAAATACATTTAGCAGCATTATCTCAGCTATCATAAGAAAGATAAGAGTAAAACATTTATCTTGATTCTGAACTTTGAATAAAAAATATGAACAGCGATTATATTAAACAATGTTTCTGAACTCAGAAGATTAAATGTCAAAAGTTAAATAATATCAATTAGCAATGGCATTCAAGTAAAAAAAAAAAAAAAAAAGCAAATAAAATTTAGCAGCAATATCTTCAGAGGAGAAAACTCAGCCAGTGAGCTTTATTGAGTGTCATCTTTTTCTACCAGCCATCATGGACAGGCTGCCACAGTATCACTAGTGCTCGCACATGCAGTCTAGTGATGCGCGGGTCGGGTTTTTTTTTTTTTTTTTTTTTCAACCCGCGGGTCCCGCGTTTATGAAATAATTTGGCCTGCCCCAGCCCGCAAATAAAGTAACATTTCTTTACCCACCCCGACCCGCGTATCGGGGACATCACGGAAGATACGTTGCTACTAGACTCATATTTCTTGTTCACTGAAGCTCCTCCCTCCACAGCAGAACATAACTCCACGTTTAATCCTCGATTATTGTGAATATTATATATGAACTGTCTGACCAAACAATTAAAATGTTAATTATGCAAGAAAACCTCATCCTTTGTTCATCTGAACAACTTATTTAAACTATTTAATGCGATTATACACACATTTTAGTAAAGCCAAATCAGTTTAGTAAAGCATTAATGCAGGCAATAGTGCTTTTTTGCTTGCGTGAGGAGAAAAAAAACAAAGACGTCCATAAGGAGGCACTGGAAGCGTGCGTTGCACACACCAACATAGAATATGTCTCTTACAAATCTGGAACGCAGTCATTCTTTGAAGTATAGATACTAATAAACTTAGGTATCGGGATGTTTTTAATTTCCGAGAATCGAGATACTTTGAAGTATCGGTGCACCGTGCAACACTAACACCAAGCAAAAAAAAGAATATCGACCCATACGAGCTCCCTGCAACGGAATGGCACATAGACCTGGACCATTTACCTCCATGCACATATATGGACATTGTGAACTAGTTTATGGTGTAAGTTACTACACAATGCAGGAGTTTAAAAGCCAAAAGTCTTTGGAAAGTTGTTAGTCTTTCTGCTGTGGCTGGGTCCATCTACAAGCCTCCAGGTGATAGAAACAGTGTTGTACTGGCAAAGGTAAGTTTCTTCACATGCATTTTAGCGTGTTGTAATTACACTGCATCTAGCAGACACTTCTTGACCAAAAGGACAAAGTAATTAACTGCGACTGTTAGGGCTGCATGATGTGTCGTTTAAGCATCGATATTGCGATGTACGAATTCACGATAGTCACATCACAGGATGTGCGATGTAGGCTGTCGTAGTTGATCCGTTATTCATTAACTATATTGGCCAGCTGCTCCCTGGCCCTTGACGAATGTGATGCGCGGATTAATTGACATAATAACATTCGATATTCAATTGAACAGTTATCAAAAAATGGATCGGGAGGATTTGATTATCATTCAACCAAATGCTTGGGAAATATACCTGCCTTCCTGTGCCGTTTTCCCTGTGCTCTACCGAGGAAACGTAGAAATCGCCGGAGACGTGGGAAGCAAAGGGGAGTTGCAGTGAGGCTGAAATTTCAGCTACAGCTCCAGCGGGCAGCTGATGGACGTCCGTTACTTCCGATGGAACGTGGCTGGCATGTCTCTAGGCGATCACCAGAGCGATTGTACCGGATGATTCATCCTACGTGGTCAGTTTCTGTTTCGTTGTGCTCACCTGGGCAAGTGAACTGGAGGATTCAGTCTGCGTGGTTGTTTGGTGGCTGTCGACCTTTCGCTGTTTCACCTCGGATACGACGCAGAAGTGTGAACTCTAACAATCTTCTACAACTTCATCATCAGCCACAACGGAGCTCAGAGCAGGTTTTATCCAAGATGGCACTAAAATGCCCGATCACTGGTAAATAAGACCTTTATTTTAAATGACTTTGTATCAAATGATTTGGACGTTATTAGTAACTGAGACATGGCTGAAACCTGGAGATCTGGCGCCATTGACTGAACTATTACCTCAGGACTATCTATTTTATCTCAGGACTATCTAAACTCCCCTCGGACTACGGGACGGGGTGGAGGATTAGTTTCTGTTTTTAAAAATAAACTTTCTTGCCAGTCACTGTCCACCAATGCATTAAAAAGCTTTGAATTACAGCTATTTAGATTAACTGTTGAAAATGCAGTTGTGGTGGCACTTATATATCGCCCTCCGAAATCCACAACAGATTTTATTGGTGAATTTGCTTTTAAGCGAACTTGTAACACAATATGATAGACTCTTAATCCTTGGTGATTTTAATATTCATATTTGCTGCGGTACTGATTCTTTGTCAAAGGAATTTGTAAATCTGATGGAATCATTTGAACTCCTTCAATGGGTAGATGGCCCTTCTCATGTACAGGGCCATACAATGGATTTGGTTTTAACGCACGGACTATCTGTTTCTGATATAACAATGAGTGAATTAAATTTTTCTGATCATAAGCCAATAATTTTTTTCAATACCTTTGGTTCCTGAGTCGATTCCAATGCATAAGCCAGTACATTGGTCTCGGACACTAAATTCTATTGCTATATCTAACTTTTCTCAAATGTATAAAAACATCTGTGATAGTGAATTTCTAGACAGCTCTCTTCCTAATATTGATTTAGATGAACATTTTAACCGTTTTAACTCTACTTGTGTAAGTGTCTTAGATTCTGTTGCTCCACTTAAACCTAAACTCTTAAAGAAAAAAACTGAGCAGTGGTTGAATGAGACTGTACATAGTTTTAGACGGCTATGTAGACAGGCTGAACGAAGATGGAGAAAGCATAGACTTCAGGTGTATTACGAAGCCCTGAGAGATGCCTTATCTAATTTTCAAAATGCAGTTAAGAAGGCAAAATGTCAGTATTTTTCACAAATAACTGAAGCATATAGACAAAAACCAAAGTTACTTTTTTCTACTATAAACTCTGCTCTAAATCCACCCATTAAAGCATATTCGGTACCTTCCCACCTAAATGGTGATGATTTTCTTAGATTTCATAGGCCAGAAATTCAGAAATCCAGATTTCTTAGAAATCATAGGCCAGGTACTGACGAAACTCAGAACAATTATGACACTGAAAACACTCAGTTTATGCTACCTCCATGCTCCTCAGTCTGTCATGAATTTGATCCTATTTCTCTTTCACATCTACAAGAAATTATAACCCATCTTAGGCCTACAATTTGTTTACTAGACATTATTCCACCTCGTAGTTTAATACAACTTTTTGACACATTAGGACCAAGTTTACTTACCATTGTAAATAAATCACTTAGCTTAGGGATCTTTCCAGCTGATCTCAAAAATGCCTTTATACTTCCTTCAATCAAGAAACCAGATCTTGATCCTGCCATTTTGAATAATTATCAGCCTATCTCTAATTTGCCTTTTATTTCAAAAATTCTAGAAAAAGTCAACTAAATTCCTATTTAAATTCCCATGCTATATGTGAGAAGTTTCAATCCGGCTTTCGAGCACTCCACAGTACCGAATCAGCACTACTGAAGGTTTTTAATGACATCTATCTGACAACAGATGCTGGAGATTCTATAATTTTAATGCGTTTAGATCTTAGCTCTGCTTTTGATATGGTGGACCATGATATTCTTTTGTCGAGACTCGAATATGATGTGGGGCTGAAAGGAACAGTATTAAATTGGTTTAGTTCATGTTTAAGCGATCGAAGATTCTCTGTCCGTTTTGGCTCCTCTATGTCCTCTGTTGCTCACCTTCGATGGGGGGTCCCTCAGGGCTCAATCCTGGCCCCTACACTCTTTACCCTATATATGCTCCCTCTGGGATCCATATTTAAAAAATATGATGTGTCATTTCACTGCTATGCAGATGATATTCAGATTTATGTCCCTATGAAACGGGCAGGAAAAAACTCATTTGAGCACCTGTTTGTTTGCCTAGATGAAATAAAGAAGTAGATGTCTGCTGTGGCGGGGGAGGCATGGTTTAGCAAGGTCTGCAACCATAGACAGTAAAAGAAATGGACACAGCGACCCCATTGGAACTCAATTGAGACAAATGAAGCCCAGTTTTAGCGTTTTTTAGCACTTCCGTTTCTGACGCGCAGACTCAAACAAAGCTTGACGACGTCAGCAACCTGTCTGACAGATGTAAGTCTTCTAAGTGGCTGTGCGTGCAAACTGCCATCGTTAATCTTGCAGAGCTTGAGCGGGGAGTTCTTTGTCGTGAGTGAGCAGGAGTAAGTATTCTGATTAATTATTTTGTATAGTATTTTAAAATGTAACGCCAGTACGCCATATTAAGTTAATTGCCTGCGAGCTTCTCCTCCTTTCTGTACGGTAATGCGACAGAGAGCCGAGTGGTTATGACGCAATCGTTAGCCTATTTTTTACAAAAACTGTTTATACGGGGCCATAATGTAACAAAGAAGGTAATGGAGCCCTTTATACATTGTCGTGTATCTTTAGAAATAAATAATGGACAAACAGAGTCTTTAAACGCCTCAGATGTAAAGTTATTCGCTGTCAAAGTGACGCCAAAATGAATGGGAGTCAATGGGAATGCTAACGCAAGTGAAGTTCTGCTAAAAGATGGCAGCCCCCACCCGACTTCAACTTCTGGTCGATTTCCTTGCCCCTTGTCTGCAACGGGAGAGAGGGTGAAGAGATCAGCGGTGGTAAGTGGGTTAAGTGAGAGACAAGTGACACCTGCTTCTCATTTCAGTGATGGGCATGGGGAAGCAGTATTTAAGCCAGCCGCTTTCCAGAAACGGGAGAGAGATCTGAGGGCTCGTGGGAGGAAGCAGCAGATGGAACGCGAGAAGCCAAAGTGAATGTTGATTATTTATTGATGTGCATTTGGCGAGAGTTTGTTTTCTTTTCTTCTTTTATTTATGAAAAATAAAGTTCCCACGAGCCTCAGTACGCCGACCCTGGTCTCCTTCCTTCTCTGCCACACGAACATTGTTACATCTGCCAATTTCCTAAAATTAAATGAAAATAAAACAGAACTTATACTCTTTGGTCCTTCTAAAAGCAGTTTAAACCACCTCCCTGAAGCATACACACTTTCTTTGCCGGTTAATACCTGTGTGTAAAATCTTGGTGTTTCATTAGATAGTTTGTTGAAACTGGATAAGCAAGTGAATTCTGTTGTCAGATCTTGTTTTTTCCATCTACGTATGCTGACTAAAGTTAAACCTTTTCTATGTCCCCAAGCTTTTGAATGGGTGATACATGCATACCTGTCATCTCGACTAGACTACTGTAATTCTCTATACTATGGAATAAATTCAACAACTCGAACACGTCTTCAAATAGTCCAAAATGAAGCAGCGAGACTTCTAAAAGGCACTCGCAAATGTGAAAATATTACCCTGATCTTAGCATCCCTTTATTGGTTGCCGGTTCGCTTTAGGGTTAATTTTAAAATTCTTTTATTTGTCTATAAATGCCTAAATAACCTAGCTCCCCTCTTTCTATCTGAGCTCCTAGAGCATTACAATCCTTCCAGAGATCTTAGGTCAGGTACACAGAAACTTTTATCTATACCACGATACAAGTTAAAACACATAGGTTACCGTGCCTTTGCCATTGCGGGCCCGACACTATGGAATAGCTTGCCTAATCATGTTCGCTCTGCACCTGACTTGTCAGTTTTCAAGTCACGCTTGAAAACACACTTTTATTCAATTGCTTTTAATAACTTGTAGCTTGTGTTTTTATTTTATTCATTTCTAAAAAAACAATTTTGGCTCTGTTTGTCGTGTGATATTTTATTGTTTTGTCAGCTTGTCTGTATAAATGGTGCTATATAAATAAATTTTGACTTTACTTGAACAGTCTTGAAGGAGCTCCTCGAGAGATGCTTAGCACTTGTTGGCCCTTTTGCCTTCTGTCTGCGGTCCAGCTCACCCCTAAACCATCTCGATTGCGTTCAGGTCCGGTGACTGTGGAGGCCAGGTCATCTGGCGTAGCACCCCATCACTCTCCTTCTTGGTCAAATAGCCCTTGATGCCTTCAGTGTGACTCTACAATTTTCATAGTCAGGAAAATAAAGAAAACTCTTTGAATGAGAAGGTGTGTTCAAACTTTTGATCTGTACTGTATATATAATAGATGATATATATATAATATATATAATTTCTGTCCCCCTCACTTCTGAAAAGATCGCTGTTGGACAGTGTTTTTTCTTTGCTTCCTGCTGGCCTTGCTGCTTCTAATAGTAGCTCTGTGTATTTTTATCTTACAATAACTCTCTGTTGTTTAGTGATAAAATATAACTTTATTCCCACCATATTTCTCATATTATTGATCAATCTTATCAGATTACTTATTTTAAATCTGTGAGGGCAGTGCACCTCAGCCCCTGCAGCAGGGAAACTGGGTGACAGTGAGGCGACATAAGCCCTATTCGGACGGGACTATTTTTACAGGGGGTCGTTAGAGAAATCTGCGTTTCACAGACGTACTTGGTGATTTTAATCCTGTCCGAATCTGCCACGTCTGTGTTTTTCTCACACAACCTCTGTGATAATTCCAGAGCAAATTACCTACCGTTTTTTTCAGCAAACTCAGTGATCCTCTGAGAAAACTAATCCCGTCCGAATGCGAATGTCTGTGATTGCTGGTGATATTTTATTTCACAACGCGTTTCCTTGTGTGTTTTGGCCAACGTGAATTACCGTAGATGCTCTACCGCGCGGATGTTTGATATATTTGCTTAGCGGCAAATAGATATTAATAAAAAATATAATACAAATAATAAAATCAAGAGCAATATCGCGTAAACTGTTAATACCGGCTATCCCACGTAGGAGGGGACGTTCTCGCGACCTTGTGCAACGTTCCCTAAAAGTTATCTAAAGGTAACGAAAGTTCCGAACCTTTACCTCCTTTGGTTATGAAAGTGCTGCAGTTCAAGGTTCCTTATATGACTATAGGGGGACGTTCTATTTGGGGCATTTTATGGTCACATAGAAAACGTTACAGAGAGGACATTTGAGACGTTAACAGAACGTTCTCGCATGGTCCTCTGTTGGTCATATAATAACGTTCCCAAAGTGACTTTAGGGGAACGTTCCATACTGGTTGATATATGGTCATGAAACAACGTTACAAAGAGGACATTCCGGACGTGAACAGAACGTTCCCATACGGTTCTCTGTTGGTCATATAATAACGTTCCGAATGTGGTTATTATATGGTCACACAACAACATTAAAATATGACAAATTAATGAACGCAAAGATGTATTAAATCTACATCTAATTAATGAAAATATTAAATAATAATATAAAAAGTATTAAACGTATTTGTTAGATAATAACACTAACATGCTAGCCAATTTATTAGGTCCTCTCTGCTATTTTTTTAGGATTTGATATTTGTTAGGCTACTTCAAAATAAAAACTATGGCTTTTACTCTACAGATCTAAAATCCTTGATGTGTCCATAAATCCCTTATTAACAAATAGACATACAAAACAATACAATGTCATAGATCAAGGCAACGTGAAAATAAGCGATGCGTAAGTGATGCAGTTCAATTTTTCACCACATTTACATTGGAAAATTGTGGAGCTCTGACACTGTCTCATAGCACCCGCGTCGAAGTCGTGCGTTAAATTTTAATTTATCAAATGCACTTTACGACTTAATATAGTCTAAAAATACTTACTACCATTGCTGCAGAATGGTGAACACATTTACCATTTATTATTTTCTATATAAATGTCCAATATAAATGTCTATATAGCTTACTGTACATTTCTATACAAATATTAAAAATGAATATTTTGGTGAGGTACTGCCACACCCGCGGCTGTCTGTATTCAGAAGGGAGAGCTGCAGCCCAATTCAACTGTGAGCCACTGCTGCTGGTGCATCGTCCTTTCTTTATGTGCGGAGTGCGGAGCGCGCGCACTGCGGGGCATGGAAGCGGCTATGCAGTCCCTTGCATTTTTTTCCTGTCACCAGTGTAAAAAACTTAAAATACTCAATTTTTGGTCAAAAGAATAATACATTATTTAAAGCTTTTATTTGTGTAAACTGACAATATCAAGAAAACTTTAGCTAAATAAACCACCACAAAAAGGACTGTTTTAAATCTGCTATGAATATGAAGTATGAAGATTGTTGTATTGTACTGTATCTTCTATAAAGATGAATATTACATTTCGTTAATTTAAAAAGCACTTTAATGTTGTATAAATAAATAATAAACTTTTGTTCTGTTAGATGTGTTTTGGCTAGTTTTTGTATATTGTATAATTATAATATATATCTAGGTAATGAAAAAAAATATATATATTTATATTTATATATTTACATTTATTCATTTAGCAGATGCTTTTATCCAAAGCGACTTAAAGATGAAGACAGTGGAAGCAATCAAAAACAACAAAAAGAGCAATGATATATAAGTGCTACAACAAGTCTCAGTTAGGTTAACACAGTGCATGTAGCATGGGATTTTATATAATATAATAAATAAAAAGAAAACAGATAGAATATTTTTTTTTTTAAAAGAATAGAGCAAGCTAGTTAGAGGTCTTTACACATACACATACAATTGCATAATAAATGAAAATAAAATAGAATACAAAAGATTAGAAAGGTAGTTAGATTTTTTTAAGAATATAATTAGAATAGTGAGTGTTAAAGTTAGAGGGTCAAATAAAGATATATATATATATATATATATATATATATATATATATATATATATATATAACAAAAACACAAAAACAAAAACTGCTTGAGCGATTCAGGAAAGCAGCTGCTTGAACCTCATTCTGGGAGAAGACTTATTTATTTTTTACCATGAAGAAAAAAATCAATCGGGTGAGTCAGGTTCTGCACATCTGAGAAGAAGAAACAGGTATGACGTTTATACATCTTTATCTTACACATTACAATAATGTGTATAATGTGTACAAATACGATTTTTCATGAGAAATGTTCGCCTATCTATAAGACGAATAAAACACGACAATTTTACAACCGGGAAATATGACCTATGGGTTTATTTGCACTTCAACATTTTTAAATAAATTGTAAAAATAATACTAAATTACAATTATTATAATATGAATTATTTATCAGTAAATAGTACTAAATTACTATATTTTTATTTATTTATACTCATTTAATTTATATATTTGAATTCTAATGTATTATTTCTTGATAACAGACGCTGCTAAGTATAAATTAAAAATGTAATTAAATTTAAATTAAAATTTAAATTAAATTTAAATTAAATTTTAAATTAAATTTAAATTAAATTTTAAATTAAATTTAAATTAAATTTTTAATTAAATTTTAAATTAAATTAAAATTAAATACAATTTTATGCATTTAGCAGACGCTTTTATCCAAAGCGACTTACAGTGCATTCAGGCTATCAATTTTTACATATCATGTGTATAACACACCGTTGCCATGAAAAACAAAGCGTTGCTATGGACGCAGGATTCTAACCTTATATAGAGACGGAAATGACTATTTTCTTTAATATTTTCTTTATTATTATTTTTTCACATTATCCTTTACATAATATAACGTAATTATTAGTATTATAACGCAATATACAATTATATAAATATACATATGTTTTTTTATATAAAATAAAAAACGTTTAACACCTAGGTCACAAATTCTAAATCTGGCAGTGGGTATATAAGCTGGGGTCTGTGACCTCACCCACTCAGTGGACATCCCAACTGGACATCCCAACTGTCAGTTTCTCTGAGGTAAATATTTTAATTAACCATTCTATCTAAATTAAAAACATAAAACTAATTAAAAATGACATATAATGTACTTTACATGATATAAATAAAAATAATATGGAATTATAAGGACAGTAGCTTTTGAGCGAAATTTCCTCATGGTAAAACTGCCGTTTCCACAAGAAATTCAATAAATTGTCATAAAATTGAAGGACTGTCTTTTCCAGTATAACAAATGTAACACATTTACTCAGACAAACTGCTTTTCCGTCTTTTTCTTTAACTTTAACATTCTCACAGGCTTGGCTGTGAGCGCGCGCGTGTCCCTCAACCTCCGCACGAGCGCGACGGTGCCGTCATCACAGTGGACGCTAGACCCCATTTCGCGCAAATGTGTGCACGGCAGTTTTTGTAATTTTGCACGAAACTCTGCTTCCAGAGCTGCACGACCTCGAGCGTATTCTGGCCAAACAGCAAGCACCCAGTTTGCGCTTACAAAAAAAAATAAAAAAATAAAAAAAGTAATAAAAAAAAATAGAGCCTAGAAATAAGCAGAAAAAAAGCAGAAATAAGCCTTTTTGGTGAAAATAAAGGTCCATGTTTAATAATTCTTGAAAATAAATTTGTATTGGTTTTCTTTATAGCCTACATAACAAAACCAGAACAAACTATAAATACGTAAATACAAAATAAAATAAAAACAAAATAAAATAATAATAATAATAATAATTATACAAATTACACTTTAATGCACAACCGTAGGCAATTCACAATTCAGGCATTGTATCTAATATCATCTGTATCCTTTGAAGTAACAGTTGTAAATAAAATTGTCCCACGTTGATGTATATGTGATTTCAATTCACTTTGTCTCTTTTCTGTGCTTTCCAGACCCTGCCCTACAGACAGATTACCATGTCATCTCAGAAGGTAGGCTTGTCTTGCAAAAAAGGTTTTCAAATTTACAGCATATTGCTGACATGCCAGAAAAAGGGAGCGATTTCACAGCAATGTGATTAGTTCAGTGTTATATCAAAATGTTTTTCACCTTATAATGTGGCGTGAAAGATCCCTGTATTTGCCTAAATATTTATGATCTTTAGGTTTTTTACTTAAATTACATGCGTGTACCCATTTGCAGAGAAAAAAACACATAGCTGTGTCACACAACTGGATGCCTGCAGAAGCTAGGAAAAGAGAATACAAACGATTATGGCAGAGGGTACAACAGAAAATGAGAAATGTGCACATTAACGCAGCTGGTCCTAGTACTGTGCTAAACAGTGAAGCAGACAATCCCAGGGACACTATGCCAATCTGGAACCCGGGCCTAAAAAATGCAATGACAGGAGAATCTAATAGTGACAGCGATGAAATGTCGTTTGTCAATGCTGACATCAGTGCAGTCACATCGCTACAACATACAATGGCAGAAGACACAGAGAATATGGTTCTTGATTATTCCAGTAGTGACATGGATGGAGAGTTTTTTCAGAATAATGCCAACATTGATATGCCCACTGAAAATTTAGAAGAAGAGTTAAAGAGGTGGATCAATGAATATAATATCAAGCACAATGCTGCAGAAAAACTGCTCAAAATTCTCAGGAATCACGGGCATAAACACCTGCCATCTACTACTAAAACATTATTAAAAACCGATCCTATTGAAAGCCAAATGGTGTCTGGTGTGGAATGCATTAAATTAGGAGTGACTGAACAATTAATCATGTGTTTGAATCGATATCCCTACAATTATGCAAAAGACATCACTGAGCTTGAGATTTCCCTCAATGTAGATGGACTGCCACTCTTTAAGAGCACTGGTAAATCTTTCTGGCCTGTACTCTGCACAGTACATCTAAAACCAGCAAGCACATTTCCTTTGACCATTGCCCTCACTGAGGCCAAGCCCAAATCACTGGACTTCATTAAAGTCATATCAGATGAACTGAAAATGATTCTAATGAATGGCTTTGCATGGGGAGAAACAACACTCAATGTAAGATTGAGATGCATTACCTGTGATGCACCAGCAAAAGCCATGCTGAAGTGCATCAAACAATTCTCAGGTTACTATGGCTGTGACAAATGCACCCAAAAAGGCAACTGGGAGGGACGCATCACTTACCAACAAGTGCATGACCTCACTTTGAGGAACGATGTCTCATTTAGAGAGCAACACCAGCCAGAACATCATCACGAAAATGCTGTGTCCCCTTTCAGCAATCTCCAAATTGACATGATCAAGTCTTTCCCTGCTGACTACATGCACCAGTGCTGCCTGGGAGTGATGAGAAAAATGCTCCTACTATGGTCACAGGGCAAGTCGGGGCATCGGCTATCGCCAGCTCAGCTGAGGGAGGTCAATCAGAGGCTAAGGAACTTGAGAAATGACATACCCCATATTTTTGCCAGGAAGCCACGTAGTCTGGAGGAATTGGAGAGGTGGAAGGCCACTGAATTCAGGCAGTTTATGCTCTACACTGGCAAAGTTGTTCTCCGGGGAATCCTGCCAGAAACCCTGTACAGTCATTTCATGGCCTTTAGTGTGGCTTTGTGTATACTAGTGTCTCCACATTTAACACAAACCCACAATGTGTATGCCCATGAGCTCCTCACATATTTTGTAGAACAAGGCCGGCATATATATGGGAAAGAATTCTTAGTGTACAATGTGTACTGCTTCACCTCACTGCTGATGCCACCACATATGGATCATTAGACAAATGCAGTGCCTTTGCATTTGAGAGCTACATGCACCAGCTGAAGAAGATGGTTAGATCAGGAAACCATGTTCTAGTCCAAGCAGCAAAACGGCTCCAAGAACGTTCACAGATTCCTATACAAACAAGTGAAGAGAAACCAATACAATTGAAACATCCTAATAATGTTTACATTGTTAGCCCAACATCCTGCTGTGAAGTTCTGGAGAGGACCAACTCCGGAAAGCTCTTATGTAGAGTCTTCTCGCACTTAACGTCGTACCTTTATGAGCCATGTGACTCGATGATCTATGTAGCCTATGTATGTGGTCCATTAAAGATGGAGATCCTGGACAAGACAAACTTGCAAGGAAGGGCAATGATCCTTGAGGACGGGCATGGCCGCAAAGTTGTCTTTTCTCTCCTTCATGACCTTGATTAATGAAATATGGAAATATGTACATAGTTAGTATTATTTTTTTTCTGTCATTGCTTTAATGTCTTAATTTAGATTTCATATACTGTATATTGGCCCTCTTTTCTAAGGAGTGTCTGTTCTTCTGTTTGTAATGTAGGTTGGATTTTACATAGTTATTTTTGAACAAGAAAATGCAATTGCTGTGGCGCCTGCATTATGGGTAGAGGAGGTGAATGGGGTAAGGGGACATGCGCACACACACACACACACACACACACACACACACACACACACACACACACACACACACACGTAATACCGGAAATAACATATTCCCTGAAATGTTTTAGGTTCTGATTTGCTACTGGCCCCGTAGAAACGCTGCTGCCATGGCAAAGGCCTCCCAAAGGCCAGATAAGGAGCTCTGGAAGCGGCACAAAATAAGAATACTCTCCGAGACTGGTGAGAAAACTGAATAAATATATAGTCATATGGAGGTACACTGCCTTTACACAGTAAAATGATTACAAAAACTAAAAAGACAACTCAAATTTGCTCTGTCCTTAGACAACTATAAGACAGCCAGAGAACGAGCCAAAAAAGCTGTAGAAAGTTCAAACGTGGACACAGAAGAAGAGGTGCTAAAAGAGCGGAAAAAAAAGTGCCATCAAAATACTGGACCGAGAGTGAAGGTAAACACACGCGATTGCTTTTTGTCATGCATTACTCCACTTTTTATGTATAAAAATCATGCCATGATTACAGAGAAAACTACTCTATAAAACTAAACTATATATAAACTGTTTCATCCTGAATAAATAGGAGAATGTGAGATTCCTACCAAAAAAAGGAGAAAAATGTCCACATCCTCTCAGAAGCCATCAAGCCTCCCAAAGCCTCCAAGTTGTAAGTAACAGATTTAACTTTTCATTGTCATGTGTCATTTCTTGTGTTGTGTTGATTTGATGGTGGTGCGTCAATTAGTGAACAGGCAAAATAAGTGCATTGCCAGCTGACGGGAAGAAGCTATTTTGTGTGAAATACAGTACAAACAGATTTCTAATGAAAATCCTATTTTAAAAATGTTTTGAATTTGGTTGGAGTGTTTTATATTGTGTGAGTTGTAGGTTGGTATTTTTTGTCATGGCATTTTGTGTAATATTCCTTGTGAAAGTATTCAACTCCCCTGAACTGAGTTTATCCCATGCTTTCAATGTCTGTTTTTAGACAAACCACCTCCTGACATCACAGCTCACTCACCTGAGGAAGATGAGCCATCCCTGCCAAATCTTTCTGCTAATAATACTTTTCATGGTATGCATTTTTAATGTTGATATTCTATTCATCTGTTAAAATAATTTTTTTTTTTTAATCTTCAAAAAATTAAGATTATGGCTGCATTTTTTTTTTTTTTTTTTATTGTTTTGCATCTCTGTTACCTTACATTATACATTCATCTCTGTAAAGCTGCTTTTAAACAATCTGCATTGTTAAAAGTGCTATATAAATGAAGATGACTTGACTTACTATCCAAATAAGACCATACTGTAGCTATTGCATCTGGCAATACAGTCATGCCAATGTCTGTATTTTATTTCTTGAAGTACCACACATATGCCTGAATATTAAGCAAATAACTAAATGTCAAGATGAACCCCCCCTTCCACCATCATCATCTCACCCATCTAAATTTTTCAGATTTCCAGCATCTCATCGAGCAATCTGAGCAGCGGATGCTCCTCGCAATAGAGAGAATGTCGACAGATATTTCTAATTCTATTGAGCGTCTGATCCAGGCTATTCAACAGAATCGTCCTGGTCCGGCAACCATCACAACACCACCACAGGAGACCATTGAGAGGCCCTGCAAAACATTGCAGGAGCTGCAAGCTTTCATATTAAAACTTGAGGACCCAGAAGGGAAAAAAAGGATGGTATGTTGATATAGCACAGGGGTCAGTAACCTTTTTGTGACAAAGTGACATTTTTAATTTCAAAATGTAGATTTGTGTGCATGTAGGCTAAATTATCTGAATGAAATACATACATTTCTCGCATTTGCTTGTGTGTCAGCAATTAACCCTGCTCCATGTGCCATTGCAATACTAACATTTGCTTCATTTATCTTTAAATGTTGCATAGATACAGTTTTTGAGCCTGATGGGAGGTAACATTGGAGACGCTGTGAGGAGAATCCTTCGAAAAATAGCCACCAATGAGGCCTGGTCAAATTACAGCCTTAAAGGCCGAAAAGGAAAACTGACCTTCATTGGGACAGCCCTCCACCATATTGTTTTAAGTATGCTTTTCAAAACTTCTCTCTTCTTTTCACTTCATCATGCAACTTTTTAAAGAGCAAATGATAAACAGAAAAATGCCTGTACTGTCCCTGTACCTTCGAATAATATGTTTTCTCGTTTTTGACTTCTAAAGGAAAAAAAAAAAAGTAAAAAAAAAAAATTTTATTCAGCAAGGATGCATTAAATTGAACAGAAAAGAGAGTTAAGATTTACATTTCAAATAAATGCTGCTTTTTTTTCTTTAATTCATCAAATAACCCTAAAAAAAAACACAAAAATGTGAAGAAGCACAACTGTTTTCATCACTAATAATCATAAATGTTTCATATGGTTTTAGTTTTACTTATTCACTTATTCATATTGCTCAAAAAGTGTACTTTTGGATTTCAAAACTTTATTAAAATAAACTAAACAAATAAATGTAAATGTAAATATGAGAATTAAAAAAATAAGAACAAAACAGATGTATTGTGATATAGGTGACAAAATATTGTGAGAAAATAGATATGAAGTTATTTAATGAGCTTCCTCACTTAACCAGTTATCTGTGCTTCCTCAGCAATGAAGTTCCACATTTCCGAACACGAAAATGCATGCAGCAAATAAGCAGTTCACAATATTTTCTTCAGTGAACTCCAAAATTCTCCCACATTAGGTAACGTTATAGATTCAGGGCGTGGCGCGTGGACACAAATCAACTGATATGGATTTTAAATTATTTTATTAAAAATTATTTTATCAACTTGAAATACAGGCATATTTTTGTAGATGTGTTGCTAAAAATATGCATTACATTTGCATGTGATTGTTTAAAACCCGTATTTCCCGTGTCCGACACGGGTGGATATTTTTCATCCGTTTGAGCAAAAACCTACAGGTACCCGAACCCGTGCAGGACTCTAAATGTAAGCTACACCATATAGGCCTATGCTTATATTTAATTTCAAAAAACACAAAAACAATTGCAATATTACAATAAATACAAATTATTGTATACTATCACAAGAACCATTTATGAATTAGTTAATTCGTTTTTCCGATTACAAAATCAAGTCATTATTTTAGTAGCATGAAAAAAACAATAGGATTATAAATTAATATCTCACTTAAATATACAGTTTTCCTCGAGTGAATTCAGTGAAATCCAGATTGTGTCTGTCTCTGTCTGAGCTGAGCGGCAGTGGCGTGAACGCGGAAAAAAACTCACGCGAACCAGCAGTTTTTTTTCTTCACTCTTATCTAAACTCATATGATTGGTTATTGCATCATGAGTTCATCAGATTCGTGTCTGATTGTTTATAATGCTCAATTTTGCATGTCATGTATAGGCTGACTTACTGTAATATGGCGTAGGATAACACTTTTAATTTATTTTCACATTTTATGTCAATAGTGATAATCGTCATATATTTATTTAGATTATTTTAACCCGCTTGTTGAATATGCATTTGTATCCATTTTGGAGGGAGCAGGGCAATTGCGTCATCAGCAATATTATTTCCACATCGCGCCGTTCCCCGGTGCCGTCCGAGGCGATTGGACTGAATCGGTTGATCAGTTCTTATTATAGAATCAATTGCTCTCGTGCAGGGCTGCTTCACTGCGTTATGTGAGAAAGCGGTGTTCTTTATAAAAGTACTACAGAAATATCGCATCTATTAGGACTAATGGGATATTATAACAAATAAAAAATATAAAATAATCAAATTATAATTATAACTATAATAGCCTAGTCATATTTAAAAATGTAATCATGTATAACAATAACGTCATAATAATGGTCCATTTTAAACGTTTAAGTGTCTCTTTTTTCAATTTTTGTTCGGTGGAGCTGTGACTATTGTTCTTGTAAAAACTTTTCAGCATAGTTTGGAGCCCTGAGACTTTCACATTTATTTTGTTACCTTTTTTTTCTCTTCTAGGTGCTTGTGCCAAACAATTTCCGAAACACACAGAAAAGGAAATTGATACATGTATAGGGGAAACCCTCAAACATGCACCTCACCGTGCCAAGTTGGTTGCGACACCTGTAAGTTGTTTTATTCAGTGAGAGCTCTCTCTCTCTCTCTCTCTCTCTCTATTCTCTAGAATAAAATAACTGTTTTGATTTATTTACTTAGTACCGGTACTTAAACAAAGTGGAGTTAAAAGTAATTAAAGAGTCATTGTAGTGATTGATAAATATAATGTTTAATTTTTTCAGGCAGCGGAAGAACAATTTCGGGCACCTCCTGAAGATGGAGACAGTGACTGATACACACACACACACACACTATATATTTAATATAAATAAATTTTTTTTTTTATTTGTTGTTCACCATTTACACAACATAAAATTTATATAAATATGTGTTCTTGTTGTTATTACTGTTTCTTAATATTTGTGTGTGTATAATATATATATATATTAGGGGTGTAACGGTTCACAAAATTCACGGTTCGGTTCGATACGATACACTGATGTCACGGTTCGGTTCGGTTCGGTTCGATACGTTTTAGATACAGCAAAATCTAAAAACATCTCAACTTTTCAGAATGCCGCAAGCGCACCGCGGGTCATGTGACAAGAACCAACCAATCAGCTTCATCCTTTCCCGTAACAAGGTTGAGAGCTCAGCCAAGATGAAGGAACAGCTGATCATAGTTGTATATGGATCGCAATTTTGAAATAAATTCAGTAGCAGAGCTACTGCAAGCGATTTTTAGAGCTGCAAATCCATTTATCCTTCGCTGAAATTTCCGCGTCTCATGGAGAGAGCACGTCATTGTTGCTTAGCAAAGACAGACACCTCATGAGCGCTTCTGCCCGAGCGCTTTGGAAAGGAGGAGAAAGACGCGCTTAGCGTTTTCCATGCGTTTTTAGGCACGATATGTGAACGGCCCCTAAGGCGCTCGCTCACTCAGCACGCGCTGAAGGCTCATTGCAAAATGTCTAATGCATTTAACAGACCAGAAATATAAGATCCTAAAATAACCAACAGGTCTGGTGTTTGGGTTGGATTCCCTGTAAGCTATAGTGTCTAAATGCTGCAGGGATAGTTTGCTGCGTGCATGTTTCTCCTTTTTTTCGTCTTTTCCCAGATAGTACTGACGCATATATCCCAGATATTCCCGCTGTTTTTTTTTTTTTTTGTAATCCCGCTGGTGTACCCTGTCATGTTGCAGATGCGACATACCGTTGTTTTTTTTATCCACCACTCTCTTGCCATCACCATTATAGCTTAAAGGGAATCCAAAGTGCACCCAAACACCAGACCTGTTGGTTATTGGAGGATCTTCTCATTTCTAGTCTGTTAAACGCATTGGCTATTTTGCAACGAGCCTTCAGCGCGTACTGAGTGAGCGAGCGCCTGCTGAGTAGCCTAACATAAACATATAAGATGGTGTTTTTTTCTTCTTCGGGAGTGTCAGGGGCGTTGCCTGTTACGTTGTTTGGGTTATTGGGCTACCTTGTTGAACGCATATCATTATATTTCTTTCTCTCTCTTTTTTCTTTTTTTTTCAAATATAATTAATTACTCCAACGAACCGTTCGGTATACATAATGCGTACCGCGTACCGAACCGAAAGCGTCGTACCGAACGGTTCAATACGAATACGCGTATCGTTACACCCCTAATATATATATATATATATATATATATATATATATAAGTAATATATAATTTATTTATAATCTGTTTTTGTTCACACAAAATAAATGACTGATTTTATCTTTGAATGTGTTAAACGTGCATGCTTATTCCTGATTAAAGTTCTGAAAGAACAAGTGTTTTTTGCAGTAAAATTTTAGTTTGGTTCCCTACAGGTCCTTGAGACCAGTGGGGACGTTCTGAAAACGTTCACATAACGTCCTGAATGTTCTGTGAAGGTCCTCAAAATAACGTCCCCCGACCCTTTAAAGAACTCCACATCATGACCGTCTCCGAACGTTCCCGGAACGTTACTAGGCGATGTCCTTGACACCAGTGGGGACGTTCTGAGAACGTCCTGGGAACGTCACATTTGCAAATAAAACATGGTCCCCTAAACGTTCAGATAACGTCCTGAATGTTCTGTGAAGGTCCGCGAAATAACGTCCCCAGACCCTTTAAAGAACTCCACATCATGACCGTCTATGAACGTTCCTGGGACGTTACTAGGCGACGTCCTTGACACCAGTGGGGACGTTCTGAGAACGTCCTGGGAACGTAGCATTTCTAGCTTGGATTGTAATATCAGCATCAGGTAAGATTACTCACGTTCATTTATGTACTCAGTTTATGTACTCAGTCATAATGTTTTAACTACATTTAATTAAAAAAAAAGAAAAAGAAAAACAAGTTAAACTAAAGGAACCACACATTAACATGGTTTTGCTATACTAGCCATTTAGTAATTATTGTGTAATAATACTAAGGCAATCATTCTAAATGAATTAAATGCACGCATACAGAGCGAGTGACCTCTGTGACGCCCAGATGCACAAATCAGACCCTCCCACCTCTGTAATGAACACGGAGATACTAATCCTGTCCGAATTGGTACATGAAAATCACAGACGTCAGGTGGTAAGAATCGAAACTCAAACGTAGTTTAGAAAACTAGTCCCGTCCGAATAGTGCTATAGTCGCGGGTCAAAACACCGCTCTTCTGTTCTGATCAAAACATCAAACAGGTTCTCTCCACTCAGTGATGCACCCACTGAGAAGCCTGATGAAAGTGCTCTAGTTAATAATAATAATAATAATACATTTTATTTAAAAATGCCTTCCTCGGTATTCAAGGACACCATCCAGGAATACATAAAACATAAGTCAGAAAAAAAA
This sequence comes from Carassius gibelio, assembly GCF_023724105.1. Taxonomy (NCBI): domain Eukaryota; kingdom Metazoa; phylum Chordata; class Actinopteri; order Cypriniformes; family Cyprinidae; genus Carassius; species Carassius gibelio. Next base: position 36,047,606 of record NC_068398.1, on the reverse strand, counting down.
CATATGAGATATCATTGACTTGATTGCAAATGAATGCACAGACACTATTTAAACTTAACAGAGATGACATCACTTCAACGGTGAACTGCCTATAACTGTCATTTTGCATTATTGATGCACTGTTTTCCTAATGAATGTTCAATCAATTCAAGTTTATTTGTATAACGCTTTTTACAATACAAATCATTACAAAGCAACTTTACAAAAAATTATGTTTCTATTTAGTAATAGCTGATAAGTGGTGATTGTCATGCTGTGTTCACACCAAACGCGAATAGAGCGTCTGGCGCGAATGATTTCAATGCACCAAGTCAATGCAAAGGTGCGTTTATGCGCGTCTGGCGGTCTCGCGGTGCGAATGAGGCGTTGGGCGCAGCGCGGAAGACTTGCATCAATTTGCACCACGTTAACCAATCAGGAGCCTGCCCAGGAGTCACTCATTCAACATGGAGGAATGAATGATGTTGTCAGTGAGCAGTCAACCGGAGCTTTATGACACAAGTATCACACACAAGTTCATATTTCAGGAATAAAAAGGACATTGCTTGGAAGAGTGCGTTGTAATACACATTTAACTTTTGAGTCAAGTATACATTTATCGACCCACGGCCTTCCCGCTTTTTTTACAACTAATTTCCCCCTACAGCTACTTTTCGCTAACAAGATAATGCGTTTATTCAGAGGATGTGTGCAGGAAAAAGTGGAAAAGACCCGACTGCTCGATCAACATCAGCCATCTTGCAAACAGACAACCGCTAGCACTTGCCCATCCCACAAGAAGCGGATTTCGCCTCAGACGCGCGACAATTTCGCAAAGTAGGCGCGATTTTGACGCTCTATTCGCGTTTGGTGTGAACACAGCATCAGTTTGTGCACATATGACAGTATTTTTTCATCCAGACGATGAACATTATTAATATTATTAATAATTAATAATTATTATATGATGCAGTCACACTTTTAGCAATATTTGTTAGTTTTATTTATTGATTCAGGGATAGCATCATCTGGGGTCCTCTGAGGGTCAGCATCATCTCTTCTCAGGTGTTCTGGATCCAGACAAGAGCTTGTGTAAATCCTAGTTACCATGGGATGTAAATCCCGTGGCAAAACATAGAAACAAATAGAGACATCATTAGCATAGCTGCTGATCCAACAAAGTAAAATTAATTAGTTTAACCCAAGCTAAAGAATAAAATGCGCATTTGTGTGTCAGAACCCTGAACATTATCAGTAAGGCTGTTCCAGAGTTTGGGAGCCAAATGTGAAAATACTTTACCTCCTTTAGTGGACTTTGCTATCCTAGGAAATACCAAAAGTCCGGCGTTTTGTGACCTTAGGGAGCGTGATGGATTGTAACGTGGTATAAGGCTAGTTAGGTACGTAGGAGCTAAACCATTTAGGGCCTTACAGGGAATTTATGATCATTTGTAACTGATACGGAACTCAATAGGTAGCCAATGCAGAGACTGTAAAATTGGGGTAATATGATCATATTTTCTTGACCTGGCTACTGCATTTTGGACTACCTGTAGCTTGTTTATTGAAGAAGCAAGGCTACCACCTATGCCGTGTTTCCACCTAAATTACCCGGAACATTTGTACCAGGAACTTTTTTTCCCAGGAACTTTTTTCCCCCCAGACCGGTTTCTTTCTGCGTTTCCACTGCGGTGTAAAGTACCGGAAAGATTAGGCAAATAGACTGGTGACGTAGGTCTGCGGGCATTTCTCAATACAAAGTACGCTGATTTAGGAATTGCATTCTCGGTAGTTCAGACTTTGCGCATTCGACTCGGGAGTGTAATGTCCGCGACGCCGCAAATCCAGCAGCATACTTGATAATATCAGTCAGCTCGCTTTGGCTACTGCAATTTTCCTCTCTGTATATTTACAATAAAACGAAATAGGTTTTCAAATACCACTGCCTCCTTTTGTTTTCATTTTCCCATAATAACAGCTGCAGAAATGTACTTAGTTATAGATATGTGTATATATACAGCCATTACAATGAAACGAAATATTATATAAATTTGCCTTCTTTATTTTCATTTTAACATATAGGTAAGTTGAATACAGACCAAAGATAACCTGTTAGATTTACCAAAAACGAATTATATTTTATGTTTAACCACTAAAGAGACATCAGAGCCAGCGGCACATATCAGAAGGTCTAGCCGAGGTGAGGCTGCTTCTCTGCGGATAGATGATCACTGAGCTCCTGCTGGTCGCGTGGAGCTGACCGTTTTTGACATCGGCGAAACACATTTTTAAATAGGCGCTGTCTTTATAAATAAACCACAGATTTGAATTTTAAACAACTACATTCTTGCCTGAAATACTTTTAAAATTACATTTCATAGCACAATTACATTAATATTTAAAAAATGTTGATCCGAATAAATGGTGGTTGAACTCAACCAATGCTGCGTGAACTCAACCAATCAGGATGTTTAGCGCCCAAGTACTGCCCCGAAAGTTCCGGAACTTTGAAAAAGTACCACCTCGCCAGCAGGGACTTTCTGAGTGGCATTTTTTTTTACCCGTAACTTTATTTAGTTCCTGGTACCTGCGGTGGAAACACACCGAGTACCAGGCCAAAGTCCCCAGTTCCTGGGTAAAGTTCCTGCGGTGGAAACGCGGCACTAGAAGTGCATTACAATAGTCCAGTCTAGAGGTCATAAATGCATGAACTAGCTTTTCTGCATCAGAAACAGATAACATGTTTCGTAGCTTGGGAATGTTTCTAAGATGGAAGGATGCAGTTTTTGTAACATGGGAAATATGATTGACAAAAGACAAGTTGCTGTCTAATATAACTAATACATAACAGTACAACACTGAATTTTGTTCAGTATCCACTTTCGCCGCTTTGTACCGCCAGTCTGAGAAGCGGGTCTGTGACCAGCGCTGTAATGGCAAATGGCTGATTGCACGTCCTGATTTTGCCAAGTCCGATGTGTTCCTAGGTCAACATATTTTGTTGACCCTGGAACAACATTTTACTCCAAAAATATATTCTTAACCATATCCCTACACCTAAACCTAACCTTAACCATGAGTAATCCCTAAAATCAGAGGAAATGATGGATGAATGACACTGATGAACAAGCACCAAACACTGATTTTAAGCATAAACTTCACAAAATCTATAAACTGGTTCTTCAAATCTGATTGGTTAATCACAATGTTGTCCCAGGGTCAACAACGATGTTGTCCCAGGAACATGTCTCACTTGGTAAAATCAGGTTAGGCTGGCTGATTGCCTGCGCTGGATTAGCTTGACGCCCCAATTTCTGTCTCCAGTTGTAAAATTGTGTGTTTAAGGTGTATTGATTATGTGCTTTTGTGCTGCGGTGTTTAACCTGTTCTCACACTGCTCCCAAAGGAGCATAGTGTGGGTGTTGTTTTTATTCTCCTCTCTTTTCTAATTTTATGATGTATCACTTTTCCCCTGTACTACAATACTTCATTGCCTTGTACCCACGTGCAATGACAATGAAGTTTGAATCTAATCTAATCTAATAAAAATATGCATAATGAATTTACATTTTCCCCTTACTTCAAATGAAATCTTAGTTTGTGGCTCATTATTAGCCCATTATTTTTAATAACAAAACATGCTAAAACAGTACGATGACAAATTCTCTCATATTAAACTTTGAACTTTTATTAACAATATAAGGAAAATGTTTTATTTGCATTTTAACACACAAAAAAAGTATTTGGATTTCCCCTTTCTTTAAAATTATAGTAGTATGTGGTTCATTATTAGCCTATTAATTAAAACACAAGCCATAAAAAGTACAATGGTACAAATTCCCATTGGCATTTAAACATTTGAATTTTATTAACAAAAACTAATAAGATGGATATTGTAACCAAAATAAATAAGGTATTTTCCCCCTTTTAAAACAAATGCTTAGTTTGTGGTTCAATGTTTTTATTTATTTTAAATGGAAACAGCAACAATAATGAAAAACTCACTTAGCCTATATTAAAGAAAGAAATTAAACTTTTTAACAAAACTTGTGCTTTTGGATCAGTATCTCGCATCAGTCTCATCATGCAACAAACTAATCCTTGTTAAAGCCTAAATAGAAGCTCTGCATACGCTTGCACCTGTTAATTGTTTATGTTTAATAGTTTATTTTGCTTTTGTGCAATAGATAAATAATTTGTTTTAGATTTTTTATGTTTAGATTATTCTTTTTTTTATTTTCCTGCATCCTGCACACACACACACACACACACACACACACGAGTCTTGTCCCACGCCGCTCTCTGTTGCATCAGGTCTCGCGGGTGCAAGTCTGTAATCCACTGGCACTTGACTTGGCAGTGTGTGTGCTACATCCTCTTTACGATCTCTAGATTATAAACACTGCATTCTGTCAGCAATGTTACGCAGCAGTAATGTATTAGACTTAACTGTAACAGACAGTAACAGTTGGTCTTACCTGAAGAATACAAAGCATTTTTTGATTTAATTTGTATCATTTATCTGTTATATTTATCTATGTTTGTAATTTGCCTATTTTCTTAGCTGATTTATTCACCTACAAAATCACCCCAATCATTATTTTTTTCCCCCAAATAGAGCAGTTCAAGTCATCTGGTGATTTTTTTTCCATAACGCAATATACATCGCAAAGACAAATTATCACGATGCGAGTTGTCTTCCAATATCGTGCAGCTCTACTAGTAAGTTTAATCAAGCTAATAGGCTCAGTAGCTTCTGCAGCATGAACACAAAGATGTAGTTCTCCATTGTTGTTGGTGTTACATGACGTAGCGGTGTCTGACAATAGTAGAGAAGTGGGGTGATGACATCGTTTCACAAAATATATGGATTGGCAGAACACAAAGACCCAAAGGTGTCATTTTCAGATTTATCCACTCTGGGACCCAAAGAAATAGTGAATTCATTCTCCCAAAATGCTGGATCCGTCTGGACGAAACACATATACCTAACAAAATATTTACATAAACATCTAAATGCATCTCCGCATGTACGGGCCAATGTACGCTTCCCACGTACATTGCGGTTATGTGCTTTCTATCCAGTGTGAATCCTCTCATGTCTTTTCAGCTCTATTGACTGACTGAATCTCTGGTCACATTGTGAACACTTGTAAGGTTTCTCTCCAGTGTGATTCCTCTCATGTATTTTCAGCTCTATTGACTGACTGAATCTCTTGTCACATTGTGAACACTTGTAAGGTTTCTCTCCAGTGTGGATCCTCTCATGTGTTTTCAGATTTGATGACACACTAAATCTCTTGTCACAGTATGAACACTTGTAAGGTTTCTCTCCAGTGTGGATCCTCTCATGGGTTTTCAGACTTGATGACACACTGAATCTCTTGTCACAGTGTGAACACTTGTAAGGTTTCTCTCCAGTGTGAATCCTCTCATGTGTTTTCAGCTCTATTGACTGACTGAATCTCTTGTCACAGTGTGAACACTTGTAAGGTTTCTCTCCAGTGTGAATCCTCTCATGTGTTATCAGATTTGATGACACAATAAAACTCTTGTCACAGTGTGAACACTTGTAAGGTTTCTCTCCAGTGTGGATCCTCTCATGTGTTATCAGATTTGATGACACACTGAATCTCTTGTCACAGTGTGAACACTTGTAAGGTTTCTCTCCAGTGTGAATCCTCTCATGTGTTTTCAGATCTATTGACTGACTGAATCTCTTGTCACATTGTGAACACTTGTAAGGTTTCTCTCCAGTGTGAATCCTCTCATGTGTTTTCAGATGTGTTAACCGACTGAATCTCTTGTCACAGTGTGAACACTTATAAGGTTTCTCTCCAGTGTGGATCATCTCATGCGTTTTCCGATATGCTCGACGAATGAATCTCTTGTTACAGTGTGAACACTTATAAGGTTTCTCTCCAGTGTGCATCATCTCATGCGTTTTACGATCTGCTCGACGAATGAATCTCTCGTCACAGTGTGAACACTTGTAAGGTTTCTCTCCAGTGTGAATCCTCTCATGTTTTTTGTGATTTAGTGAACGACTGAATCTCTTGTCACAGTGTGAACACTTGTAAGGTTTCTCTCCAGTGTGGATCCTCTCATGTGTTTTCAGACTTGATGACACACTGAATCTCTTGTCACAGCGTGAACACTTGTAAGGTTTCTCTCCAGTGTGAATCCTCTCATGTGTTTTCAGATTTGCTGAACGACTGAATCTCTTGTCACAGTGTAAACACTTATAAAGTTTCTCTCCAATGTGAATCCTCTCGTGTAGTTTTAAACTGCTCACTGAACTAAAAGTCTTTTCACACTCAAAGCACACGTACTCTCTCACATCAGTATGTATTTTCTGATGTTCTTTTAAACTTTGTACATGCAAAAAACTCTTACCACACAAATGACATGAATGTGGTTTCTTCTTTGCATGAACTTTCAAGTGTTTCTTCAGAAGTGAAGCCCATAAAAACATTTTATCGCATTGATCACATGCATGCTGCTTCTCTTGAGGACTTGATTCTTCATTTTCCTCTTTTTCTTCAATGAACTCTGAAATAAAGGTAAAATGACTTATTTTTGGTAATTTTGCTAATTTAACTGGGTGAAATTTTTTAAGCATCGTTTTGGATCAATTTGACCCAAGGGTTTTTGAGCTGTATAAAACAAGACATATAAATTTTACTAGGGATGCGACGTTGGCAGATTTGTACCACTTTACCACCATCACAACCCTAGTAAAATTAATATATGTATATATTTTATATACATATATACATTTATATACATATATACAGTAGGTAGACAACCAGAATGGGTAATACCGCTATGTGTACAGGGCCGCGGCGTTAACTGCAAGTCAGTCGAATGTTAAAACCATTCACGAAACTACCGCCAGGTGGCACAAAGGGATGAATTGCAAAGTTAATGTAATTGTAAAATGAGATAAAAGTAAAACAACAATAACATTATGATATAACGTTGTAACATCTTAATTTTTTTTTTTTTTTTTACAGTGAGTTAATTTCAAAACGTAGGATAGTCTTGTGCTACAGTCTACTCATCAAAAATTAAAAACCTTTACACAATGGATCTAATGGGTGTTATTGTTATTAAACATTCATTAAATATGATCACTGATCATAATCTAGATGTGCTCTGTTTGAGAGAAACCTGGCTAAAACCTGATAATTACATTATTTTAAATGAGTCCTCCCCCCAAGATTACTGTTATAAACATGAGCCGCGTCTGAAAGGCAAAGGGGAAGTGTTGCTTCAATTTATAACAAAGTTTATAGGATTTCTCAGAGGGCAGGCTTCAAGTATAACCTGTTTGAAGTAATGGTGCTTTACATTTTTCCAGAGAAACAAATGTTAATGATACATCCCCTGTGATGTTTGTATCTGATTTAGTTCTGGCTGCAGATAAAGTTTTAATAGTTGGTGATTTTAATATCCCTGTTGATAATGAAAAAGATGCATTGGGATCAGCATTTATAGACATTCTGAACTCTATTGGGGTTAGACAACATGTCTCGGGACCTACTCATTGTTGAAATCATACTCTAGATTTAATATTGTCACATGGAATTGATGTTGATGATTTTGAAATTATGCAGACAAGTGATGAGATCTCAGATCATTATTTAGATTTGTGCAAACATCATAAGGACTATGCAATTAATCGAAAAAAAAAAAAGATTCAGTTTCGATTTTGGCCTATAATAATTATGAAAATCCATTGATCGAGATAAAACGATTATTGTGCCCCATTCCCCCCACTTTTGCAGCGCTGCACTTTCGTTCCTCCATAAAAGCCCAATTTCCTGTGCAAATCAGTAAAATCATGTAATGTGACATTTGCAAAATGAGACGTGCTTGAATTATTGAAGTATATTTAGGGCCCGAGCACCGATGGTGCGAGGACCCTCTTGTATCTGCTCCATTTATTTTTAGGTCTCAAGCTCGAAGGGGCGCAGAGCCCTATTAATTTTCTAAGGATTATTAGGGCCCGAATACCGATGGTGTGAGGACCCTATTGTATCTGCTCCGTTTATTAGGGCCCAAGCACCGATGGTGCGAGGACCCTCTTGGAATTGCTCCGTTTATTAGGGCCTGAGCCAATGGGCGCAGGGCCCTATTGTTCCCCTAAGGATTATTCTTATTCTTATTATTCTTATTTTTATTTTTTATGTACCTTCCGGGGGTTTTTGGGGGCCTTAACATACTCAAAATCTCTTGAAAATTGGCACACACATTGGAACCTGCGGCCATCAGGACGCCGCAGAGGCTGGGATCCGGGTGTGGCACAGGGGCACTACAGCGCCCCCTGGAACACATTCAGGAATCTTGAACCATAGCTCACAAATACTTGCATGGATTTAAATGAAACTCAGTACACTTATAGATCTCATTGAGCCGAACAACTTTTGCGCTCCATGTCATAGGCTCCGCCCAACAGGAAGTCAGCGGTTTGTACGTGGCGTGGCGTTGAAATTAGGGCAAAAAATTAGAAATAGGAAATGCCTAATAACATCCACACACATTACCTGAGTTTGATCAAACTTCATCGGTTTGTTCGATGTATGTTCGTATACATGTGACTAATAGGAGTCAACGTTATAGCGCCACCAACTGGCAGCTGGAAGTGAGTCATTTTCACAATGCTTTGAATTCAGCATCTTATTTTTATTCGATTTGCTTCAAACTTCATCAGAATAATTACAAAACATGGCCGATGTAAATCTCTTGTGGAGATATTGATATCTTATATATTGTTGCCATGGCAACGTGTCAAACTTGAATATTCTGTTATGGTGATTTTGAGGCAGATAAAAACCTCAGATTTACATGAAACTCAAAACACTTATCAGTATTATTGATAGCTAGACAATGGAAAAAGCTTTTAAAAGGGCGTGGAGGAGGCACTCTATAGCGCCACCTTTTGTCAAAAGTGGGGGGGTTAGTTTTAGCTACAGACACCAAACTTGGTACGTATATTGTTCTTATCAAGACGGACAACTTTCTAATTCACAGTCATCAGCTACGACCAACAGGAAATCGGCTATTTTTATTTGAATATGGATTTTTGAAAAGATTGAGCTGTGATTTAATGCATACTCCTCAGAGGAAAAGTTCACTATACTCACCAAACTTTGTCTACATGTTGCAAAAACATTGAGGAACTTAAATTGCTAACGGGTTTTGGTTAGCTTGAATGGTTTTGTCGCAGTGATTTTTTGAAATGACAGTAAAAAGGGAATCATTAATTGTCTTTCCAAACACTTAAAATCATTTTTTCATACAGAGATCAAATCATCCTGAGGAAATATGCATAGTTTCATGACTTTAGAACACTGTATGATTAAAAGAAAATTAAAAAACTGTCAGACATCTCAACTCACTCTGTCCCTCTGTTTGAGGAATGTATGTGTGCTGACTGAGTGAGTGTGTGTGTGTGTGTGTGTGTGTGAGTGAGTGGGGGATGGGCATGAGCTGAGTGGCAGACAGGCAGGGAGAGAGAGGGGAACTTAAACATCTCTTTAATCACCATAAAAAAATTGTTTTAAATTTTTTTGTTGTTGTTGTTGGTAATTGTGCTGTTTTCATTACAGCTTAAGAAATATATTAGGCCTTATCCTTTTCTGACAGTTTCAGTGATTAAAAAAAATTCTAAAAATACTTATTTGTGCTGCAAATAACAATTTCAAACTCATTTGATACTGACCTCTGACACCCTGTGATTGAGATTAATCTTAATTTACATAATCTCATGGATGTAACAGTAAAACTGTTCAGCTCACAGATGAACACCAAGCTGTGATGCAAACAGAACTATTTCACAAATGCCTATAGGACACTTAATTATTTAAGGATTTGGTAACAATTTAAAATGTCTCATATTTTTTAACATTAGTAAATGCATTGGTAGATACAAATACCTACAAAAAAGTATCTTGGTACGAAATCCGAACCCCAACAGGAAGTCGGCTATTTAGATTTTTCTCTGCAAAATTGGCGTTGTTCTTGCAATTTTCAGGGGTTGTACTTTAACGAACTCCTCCTAGAGATTTATTCAGATCAACACCAAACTTGGTCAGTTAAATCTAAAGGCCTTTGCAATGTTAAATTGCGAAGATCTTGAGGTTTCGTTAAAGGGCGTGTCCATGGCGACCTGACAAATTTCCATTGCCATGATAAAGGAAGTTGCTGTAACTCAGACATACAATGTCCAATCTGCCCCAAACTTGACATGTTAGATAAGAATTCTGCCCTTAACAGATCTACATGCCCATATTCAGTTATAGTTATAGCGCCACCTGCTGGCAACAGGAAGTGACATGTTTTACGCTGTGACAAACTACTCCTAGAAATCTTTTGACATTAATGTATTTTTTGTGGTCAGTCTAATTTAAAGGCCTGTGCAATGTTAAATTGTGGAGATCTTGAGTTTTTCTTGAAGGGCGTGTCCATGGCGCCATGACAAAATTTGATGTCTCACCACAGCAAGAGAAGTTGTTGTAACTCAGGCATAAAATGTTCAATCTTCCCCAAAATTCACGTTCGATAAGAGTCCTGCCCTGAACACATCTGAAGGCCAATATTCCATTATAATGATAGCGCCACCTGCTGGCAACAGGAAGATTGGCACATATATGGAATAAACATTGATATATTCTACTTATATTTATGAGTTTAAACGCATATTTCTCCATAGTGCCCGTTCATCGCTGCTTGCAGCATTAATTATTATTATTCTTCTCCAAAATGAATCTTATTTTTGAGGGCCTAAACATGTTCAAAAAGTCATGAAACTTTGCACACACCTCAGAATTGGCAAAAATGTACGTCTAATATTGGTTTCAGAAGTAAAATGGCTCAACAGCGCCACATATACACGTTCAACAGTGTGCGCCTCGAGGTACGTTTCACGTACATGTATGAAAATCGGTATACACATGTACCTCTCCAATACATACAAAAAAGATTCTTGGAGCAAAATTCGAAACCCAACAGGAAGTCGGTTATTCATGTATATAACATCCACATACATTACATGAGTTTGATCAAACTTCATCGGTTTGTTTGTTGTATGATACTGATCTTATATATGTGACTATTAGGATTCAAAGTTATAGCCCCACCCACTGGCACCAGGAAGTGAGTCATTTTCAAAATCCTTTGTATTCAGCATCTTATTTTTTATCTTATTTTTTACGTAGTTATCACTGAACAAGTAGGCCTATGTCGAGTTAAACTAAAATAATTTCTAAAATAATATTTATCATGCAAGCAGAGATGTCATGACAAACGTTTAGTGATAATTTGAGCACATTTTCACTCTTTATGTGAGTCTTAATTTTAGTGAACTTCACTAAACAAATGTGTGCGTGCTGTGCAAACCAGCAAAAGGTAAAGATGCAAACATGTAGGACAAGTAGAAAATGTATCCAAGTTGATTTTTAGCCTGCTCTTGAGAGAGAACTGATTTGGTTTTTGAGAGACTGACTGTGCGTTCACACCGCCGCCGCCGAGAGCGTCAAAAATCGCTCTGGACGCGCTGCCAACAACGCTGTAGAAAGATTCGTGAGCGCTCTGACGCTCTGACGTAGTTCGAATGATTATCTTGTATTTAAAGGGGCCGCAAAGCAAACAAGCTTGTTGATCTTATGTGACTGACCACAAGGTGGGTAACCTTATAAGTTAACCTCATTAAATATTTTAAATGTAAAAGTAAGAAATTGATCGGCGGAAATACCTTTATTGTAGTTATGTTTGCTAACGAAATAAACCAATTAAAAGCCATTTGTGTGGTGTGGCTTTTGTGTTCATGGTAGTCTTATTTCAACATTATAGGAGACATTTACTAGCCTTGGTCTTTATTTAACTTTACCATTAATCTGTGTGCAACCTACATTTCAAACTCTCCTGGTTGAAGTGTAGCTTTAATGCAGTTGGTCAAATCGGTGTTATTTTGAGCAAATGAATTGCATTCCCGCTGAAAATCAAGCGTTCTAGCGGGAAAATGTTGCCTATAAATAGTGTTGTGCGCCTTATTAAATTCACATCACGATGGAGGATCAAGTTGTTGCGTTTGGCGTGGGATTGCTCTGCCTGCGGAGAAGACGTCGGAGATCGGTGTGGGTGCATGACATTCTCCAAGCCCGTCAGCAGCTTGGAGAATATCACCGGCTGGTGCAGGAGCTGCGGCTGGACGACGGCAGGTTCCAGCGATATTTCAGGCTGGATAGAGACCAGTTTGACAACCTGCTGTCAAAAGTGGGGCCGCGAATTGCGAGGCAGGACACCAGTTATCGGCGCGCAATTGAGCCGGCTGAGCGCCTCGCAATTTGTCTACGGTGAGTTCATGATTTATTTTTTTCTTTATGAGTTTACCCTTTGTTTTGTAATTTATGGGTTGGAAATTCGTTTCATAGTTTGTTACATGGATATTTATCAGTTTGTAATCTAGTCTAATGCTGTATTTTTTGCAGTTGTGGACGAGGTATTAAGATCCTTTACTTAATGTATAAAGCACTAATACCACACTGTAAAAATATATACAAGTATATACAATACAAGTCAGGGACACGTCGTAGATTATTGGGAAACCCGCAACAGCAATGATCAATCTCTCCTCCATTTTGCTTGGGAACTAATGTGGTCGGAACCAAAGTTTACAGGACTGCGTTCTCTGGAATCCTCTCAAGCGGTGGACTTCTACGTTCTGATTGGTTGCTGCCCAACCGCGTCATAGATCATTACCATAAAGTTGCCCTGATTTCAACTCTCCTCGACGCTCTCAACGGCCAAGTCGCGCCGCGCCGCTCCTCGCCGCTGCTCGACGCCGGCTCACATTGAAAATTAATGACTTCCGGCCACTTTGACGCTCTCGACGCTGGCGGTGTGAACGCACAGTGAGACGCGCAGCGCAGCTGTTTGATTGGTGAGCGCACTGTGCATATTCCATTCATTCGTATCATATCGTAGCCTAAGGTTTAAATAATTGCCTTTTAAATATTTACAAATAATATAACATGTTTGATGCATTATTATAGGTGAAATTAATCTTGCAAAGCTCTCATTTCTGAGAGATGCACTAGAGGCAACAGCAATGCGGTCGGTGTTTGATTTGTGCTCTTTTCATTTTGTAAAGTTTTTTACATTCATTCACTTCACACTCGTGACTTTAGAGTTCTGTGTATAATATTGCGCTGAGCCCCTGGCTCAACTGTTATCTAGTAAACCCCGGACTGTGCAGCTTCAGCTGAGTACTCACGCAGAATTATTCCTTGTCCGTTATTATTTTGAAGCCATTATCCGTGCCATTCCGAATAAGGTATTCGGCTTCAGGCCCAATCCTAATTATTACATTAAATATTTTATTTTTTCCATGCTACACAATTAAGGTCATAGAAAGTAACAGCTCCACGCAACATTGTAACCCTTAAATTCAAGTCGTACTTGCAAACACTTTGTATGCATTATGATTAATGCATACTCGAGTAGTCAATTATTTCCGACAGCGCTCGACTAGTCTATGCAAGCACTAGTACAGTATGACAAAAATGTCGCTGTATTTATGTGCGCATGCCCAGTAGAGCCAAACTATCCCTTCTAGCCTTAATCGGGAACATTTGTCATATCCCGAGCTTTGCGGGTGTGTGCACTGTGCCAAGGCATCAGTCATAAAAAATTTTGACCACATACATAATGTAATTTTCTTATAATAGGAGATTCTTTCACATCACATGCATTATCAGAAGTTAAGCACGCGTTCTTGAAGAGGATCCTTTTTTTTTCTCATTTGGACTTGGTCTTGACTTGGACTCGAAACTTTTGGACTTGGACTCAAACCTCTTATCTGGCTAAGCTCGGTGTTCATCTTCAGTTCTCTCTTCACAGCAGTTCAGTTAGTGTACTGTTTGAGTAAATTAACTACTTTGGGGATATTAGTTTGTTTTAACTCAGAGGGAGTGTCAGCCACATTAAAAAAAAATGTACAGCTTAAGTCATTTGTGGATTAATGCTTATTGGAGACACTAACCGTTCAAATAAATCAGTTCATTTTGGTGAACTGGTTCAAGAAGATCCGGTTATACCGAATGATTCTTTCGCAAACCGGATATCACAAACTACTTTGATCTCACAACAGACACGGAAGAGAAGACAATGCTGAATAAATCATAGTTTTTGTTATTTTTGGACCAAAATGTATTTTCAATGCTTCAAGAAATGAACATGGACTACTTTGAAGATGTTTTAATTACCTTTCTGGACATGTACAGTATACCATAGGGCTGGACGATTAATCGAAAAATAATCAAAACCGAGATTCATAACCTCTAATCGACGTAATTTTCCCATGTCGGTTATTTCGGTTTTTTAATCCTGTTAACACTTCCCCCTTAAAATCATACTAGCGCGTATGTAGCCACATGACTCTGCTCTCCAGTCAGTGGCAGAAAAGCAAAACACGGAGGTGAACGCCGGTTCAACACATAGGCAACTGATGGTGCGTGAGCGTTGAGCCTTGCATCTTCAATAAACTTTGTCAGGTATATTTGTTTTATGGTTTGGACAGTGAATGATTTTCTTTTGTTCTTTGAATAACATTAAATTTCTACAGTTAAAATACACAGAACAGGCCGAGAACGGACACAAACCGGGAACCCGCGGCACGACCACCGACCACTGCTCTCTATGCACACGCTTGTGCTTCATGTGCGCTGCACACAAACATACTATTATAGGATTTGAGATTCTAAGCTACTTTAGTAATAAATCACAGGACAGCGCTGACAACTAGTTTTTGCGTTCCTCTGTGCACGCGATCTTCACAGCTGTTTATATGGGTGTTCGTGCCACAATGCAGCTGCACGAACATAAGAGCTCGATATAATAATACACATCCGTTCCTCTAGTCACTTGAATGTCCAAACCATAAAACAAATACAACTGACAAAGTTTAGTGAAGACACAAGACTCATCACTCGCACGCCATCACTATGTGTTGAACCGGTGTTCACCTCCATGTTTTGCTTTTATACACACGTGCTAGTATGCTTTTAAGGAGGAAGTATTAACAGGATTAAAAAAACGAAATATCTGACATGGGAAAATTAAGTCGGTTAGAGGTTTTGAATTTCGGTTTTGATTACTTTGATTAATCATCCAGCCCAATGTCCAACACTGAACTCAAGAGATGCCCGAATTGGTGTATATAAAAAATTCTTTTTACAATACTTTACAATAATGTTCTATTTTTTAAACTATTTAATTACATTATTTATCATTTACTATTACTAAACTGCACTTCTACAACATTTTTAATTTCAACAATTAGGCTATAGCCTTCACTGTTGAAATCAAAAGTTGTACAGTATTTGTTAAAATAGTTAATGCACTGTGAAGTAACATTACCAAACAATGAACAGCTGTGTTTTAAGATAAAAAAATTTATAAATATAGTAACAAAAGTATTGCTCATGGTAAGTTCATGTTAGTTAATGTTAACAATTCAAACCATATCCTAAAGTTAGAAACAAATAATTTACTCTAATCTAAATAATAATTTAAAATGAGAATGTAAGTGTGCTCTCCCCATTGTTGTTTGTAAGAAAAAAATTGATTAGATTTCATATCGCAGTATATATTGGACAAAAAATGATATATAGCAATGTCATTTTTTCTCAATACCTAGCGACTGTCTTGTAAACACTAGATTGTAACGAGATGTTCAGTGTACACAAACGTTTTCAACATGTTTTAATGTAGGCTAAAGCCGTCTATGTTTAGTTATTTAGTTGTTATTTGCTGCAAAGTGGACAAACCAGTTCCGGGTTGGCTAGAGTAGTTAAATATGTGATTTGCGAGATGTAAATGTCCTGGTTAGATTAATTCATGTGGTTAAAGGGTTGCATCGGGTCTGGGCTCCCGCGGGACTCATGCAAATCTCGCGGGAGCGACCGGTTTTACCTTTGCTGTGGGCGGGAGTGGGCAGTCAGAATATTTCACGGGAGACCCGCGGGGAACGATGGTGTGTAGTAGAAATGGAGTGCAAAATGCATTTTATTTTGAGTATTCCCGCCAGAGCATGTGAGCGGAGTCGTAATATTTCCTTAAAGGGGGGGTGAAATGCTTGTTTTCACTAAATATCCTGTTAATCTTGAGTACCTATAGAGTAGTACTGCATCCTTCATAACTCCAAAAAGTCTTTAGTTTTATTATATTCATAAGAGAAAGATAGTCTGTACCGATTTGTCCCGGAAAAACACGACCAGCTGGAGGCGTGACGTGTGGGCGGAGCTAAAGAATCACGAGTGCGAGTAGGCTTTTGCGTTGAGAGCGTTTGGAAGCTGTGACATTACGTGAGGACAAAACCAACCAAAACGAACCATGGCTAACAGTCAGATCATGGGCGTAGGTTTAGGGGGGCACGCTAGGTACTAGTCCCTATCAATATTTTGAGATTACAAATTTGTCCCCACCAATATTTAGCAAGCTCCTTTGAACTGCTATTTGGATCTTTGCACTGCTATTTGGATTGATTCTAACGGCCAGGACGACGACAGTACAAGAAACGCCATAATTTGTTTGGTGGCGGGGTATCTGATAAGCTACGCGCGCGGGCCGAGACTATTTTTGTGTGTGCGTGCGTACATGTGTGCGTGCGCGCGCGCGTGTTGACGACGCCGAAGGTAAGTTACAAGGGCTGTCTCTCTGCCACATACAAAGGCCAGAGTAAAAATAAATGTATATTCCGCTTTGCCCCTTTTTGTACTTTGTAGATGCCACCCAAGAAGAAGAAAGGGGACATAAGAAGCTTTTTCATAAAGCATAGTCAGAGTGTAAGTAGGCAAAATAACTAGCTAGCCACACAAATAAACTAGCAGTAGTGACTGACCAGGCTTTCAAATGCAGATTCTATTGTGGAAAATAATATTAACTGGTGATAGTATGTGTTACCCAGGATGATAGAATGCCACGTTAGCAAGTAACTGAAATGTCAATAAGCCTGTACCTTAAACGTGTAGTATGTAATTTTTGGCCACCAGGGGTCACTCAATCAAAATAATAACATAAGACGTACTTTGATGACGTCAGGAAAGAGCGTAAGGCTCATGGGAGTTGTTGTTCATTGGAACACGCGCCATGTCGCTCCCTATCATTCCTCACTCATTCTAACTTAGTATTTTGACAATCATGTATTTTCGAACGGAGAGACGGTTTCAACGGCAACATAACATAAACAAACGTTACTGCGCATGAGCGCTTTTGTGGACCTAACTTAACTTCCGGTAGACTTCCAAATAGAATCAATAACAACAGCCAAGTCCCTCTAGAGTAGATATTTTTTGATAACAAACAAAATGTTTGCTGCGTGGATCAAGCGGACTTAATGAAAATGCAAATTCATTATTTGCCAACAGGAGATGTTTTAAAGCATAGACATAAAGCGCCAGAAATAGAGGTTTCCCCAGTAACAGCTGTAAACGAAGCAGAGCTGGTACGCTCACACGCTGCTTTATCAGGCATATAACATGCAAGTCTTCCTTCAGAAATACAGCGATATAAAAACACCTGTGCCTCGCTTTGATATTTAAACATAAATGTAAGGAATCATTATTATTATTAAACGTGCGGTATGCAACGTTACTCAATGAAGTCTTTTTGAAAAAAGATCAGTTTTAAAAGTGTGGAGAGTCTCAAAAAAAAAAAAATGTATGGGAAACACATCCTGAAGCACATCCACCAGAGCCCAACTTCAGTCTACTCATCACCTTAACTTTAACTGCGTTTGTAGAAGGCACCGCAGCCAGACCGATATACACGACCGTGCGCCCAATGAAACCGTCTATATGAATTATGAGACCCCTATCAAATCAATATTCCATCTAGCTAGTAGTAATATATGTTAAAAAAACACGGCTGCCTTTCATTAATAATTATAATTATGTTATACTATGATATCGAACAAGTTAGAGAACTGCATTTGAAGCTACTGTAATTCAGCTAGATATAGAACAAATGTAGATTTACATGAGAGCTAGTCCGTCTGCGTTTTACACAAGACATCATCGTTTCACAAAATATACGAATAGATACAGTTAGCTGAATGGATGCATACCTGTTTTAGAGCCCGACCGATATGGATTTTTGGGGGCCGATGCCGATGCCGATATTAACTCGAAAAGAGCCGATTTATAAGCCGATATTTTGATTTTGAAAATAAACTGGATATTAGACCCATTTCCTATATACTGCACTTACACAACATTCAATAGCAAAATATCTGCCTGTTCTATGTATGTGGGCTGTATAAACCATTTTCCAGAAGAGATTATGTAAAAAAAAAAGCCTTAGATTATAGTCTCAATGACTAAACAATTGCACATCAAAAGTATATATTTTTTAATGGTCAAAAAAACACTTTTACTTTCTTCCAGTTGAAGCTGGTTTTAACAGTCTGTGTGTGTTCTGTAAATAAATTATAATACTAAAGTTAAAGTATTTGCAGAAGTAGTCCCACACTTTGCTGCTACAGCATTCACCTTTTTCAGGTATCTGTAGGCCAGAAAGAGACAGAGAAAGAATAAGCATGTGTATTAATAATATCACCATGTATCATTACTCGTGTCATCATTAGAATTAGAATTATAATAAACAGGGATCTCCTACATAGGCAAAAATGAGAAATATATTTTTTTTTTATTTGTCAACCAATAGGTATTACCTATTACCTACTTCTATTTAACAATATTACAACATTTTCCTGTTATGTCTTTAAAGCTGCTTTGAAACAATCTGTAAAAAATAAAAATAAATAAAAAAAAGCGCTTGTTCAGCTCACATTTATTTACATGTCCCCTCTGGTTAATCATTTCTGACCCACCTACTCGAAGTTGAATGGTTAACGTTAGTGTCATGAACACACCGCTGTCAATTTTGAGAAGAACCACCTTCAATCAAGTTAATAGCAAGCATTTAAGGGGCCTGCTAAAAAGGAAGCTATATTAGCGTTAGAATAACATAAGGCTGTAAATATCGAATATTTTAGTAATCGGGTCTATGATAGGCTTTTGTACATTCTGCTGAACAACAGCCTTTAACTGGACTTTTATTTTGACGGGTTGGCGTACATTTACAGTTCTGTGTATGTGATGTGGCGCTGTTTTTACTTAAATCAAACGGTCAAATGCTCATGAAGTGACTGTCAGAGCAGTTCTGGGGATGTTGTTCATGTGTTCACGTGATTATTTAGTGAGACAGCGGACGCTGAATTCACCGCGAGCTTAATGCGCGCTTACGTGTGTTTAATGAATGAAGAGGCGCTTCTGCGCCATTCATTAACAGAGACACGCAGAACATGCAGGATTCATATTTAAAAAGACTATTCCGGCTTAATACTTACAGATATTCGTCCATATCGTGATTTGATGTAAGTGCAATGACCTATTTTTAATGAATTCATTCAATAACATAACAGCTGTTGTTTTTTCGAGGCACGCTGAACATAACTTCTAGTCATTGCCCCCCTGCCACAGTTACCCGGTCATTATGTGGGAAACACTGCAGATATATTTAGAATAAGTTAAACGATAACGTTATAGTTTGACATCTTATTAACGTTCGCACTCTTCCACTGATAAACATGGTATTAGCTTCGTGGCTAATCTAATATAGCAATGCATTAGTGGCTTTAAGTGATGTTACAGAATATTTATAAGTGATAATGATAGGACCGTTAGCTAGAACTACCACATCATTGTATATACAGTGTATGAACTAAATCATTTCACATGAAGAACGACAGACTCACCGTCAAAACAGAA